>NC_090740.1:106956772-106959272 GCF_036898095.1 Palaemon carinicauda | reverse complement strand
CTAAACCGTATTTTCTGGAAACGCCGCTGCCAATATATATTGAACAATTTTAACATCGTGTATGTAAGAATTAAAACAAGTGGGTAACTTAATATAAGAATTATCTAGAAAGGAAATAATGAATGGGAAAGAAATTTACAATCAACTATTTTACATAAAACACCAAATGAAGAAATTATCCTAAAGTAGGCTGGTGTCATTTAGGAAGCCAGATAGATGCGATAAAGTATAATACATAGAAAATATCAGAAAAAAAAAAAAGATAATATCCAAATATGTTCTTTTCTCTTGTAACAGCTGAATATCTACATTTTGACAAAGAAATTTTTATAAGAATGACAAGATACAATCTCTGTGTTAGTTAGAAGATTAGGTCATATATATCCATTATGTATTAGCTGTCTGTCTACGAAAAAAAAAAAACTAGAGAATAGGATAAACGTAAGAATAGTATAGTATATAAGGCAAACAAAAGAATATTACCGTAACCAAGTCCAGATCCCATATTATAGAAAAGCGATACACATTTGATTCACTGTCATATTGAAGATCATAAGTTGTACGAAACAAGATACCATTCTCACAGTCTTTGACTTCTAAATGGCTATATAATGCTTCTATTCAGTCGATTACAAGATTATCCCATTCCAATTGAATACGTTATTTCTTGATTTTGTTCATTAAACCGTCTTCCAGTTTTTAGTAGTCCTAGATTTTCTTCATGCATCTATAAATCGGTAATTGACGTCGCAAACAGTAGTAATTCGATATTAACGCAATACCTCTCTTATTGGATATTATTACAATCAATGAATAAGTTGGCTTTAAAATATATACTTATGAGAGTTTAATTCAAAATTAAGTCATATCTCACGTATTATGATATAGGCTTGATAAAAGTAGACACTATCGCCTTAGCCTCTTCAGTGAGCTTTTAGTTTTATGTATGTAAATCTAAAGGGTTTATTTTACTTTTCATTTACAAAAGAAATCAAAACGATATATAATCACTACAGTGTTCTAAAAAATGTATCATATGTATGTTCGTGAACAGCACTTTGCTATAAAATCTACTGAGTAAATATAAGCATGCAATTTGATTTAGTAATAGAACCTTCAATGCCTTACTTATTTGGGTTTTGCGTGAAACAAGCTTCTATATACAAGTTTTCCCTTGATTAAGAAATTACTTATATGAAATAGAACACATTAGACGTGATGGCTAATATTAAGACAAGCATAATGCTTGGTTCTAACCTTTATTAGCGCTCGGGTATGTCTTAGAGACATCCACAAATTATGGGTAACTGTCATAAAAGTCGCAATTTGTAGGATAGCGCTTCACATAAACATTAGAGAGAGGATAATTAGTTGGCCAAGCCGACATCTATTATGAGGAAATTGAATCTAGTTATTCCCTTTCATTGTCTTTTTTTTTTTATTTCTCAAACCCATCCTCCTTCATAAATACCTGAATTTTCAGAATAAATATCATTATAACTTCAAAGTACCTTCCATAAATCTATCACTACATCAGGGCATTTATCATTTAAAACATTGTGTCACAATGAAATGATTTTATCGTGTATACGAATTCTTCATACTCATTTAACAAATGAATAATCCAAATGACTCGTCAACTTCAAAATATTAAAAAAAGAAGAAAAAAATTATAATTCTGTAATAAAATGTTCAAGGGAAAACCTTTCGGGCTAGTCCATGAAGACTAAAACGGTTAACTATATGGTCAAGACTCTAGAACAAAAATTATTATAACAGCAACAACAATAGTAATAGGAATTAAAAATCTTAGTTCAGCAATTAAATGTTAGTGAATTATAAAGGAACTCAGGAACAACATCATTACTTCAGAAAGAGATGATTTACGTCATTTCTTGTTTTCATCAGTCACATTTGCAAATTTTAAAATCTATAAAGAGAGAATTACATAGACGCGTAAAAGACAGTATGGATTAAACAATCATTTCAGGGAGGCAAACAGAGTGGGGACATCAATAAAGGTCCCTTTTTTCTGTAAATATTTGAAGGGTTCAGTATTTCTCGTTTGGTTAATTTTTATATGAAACGGGAATGAAAGTTATACATAGAAAAATCCGCGAAGATTATGCTATTAAAAAGAAGGAATACTTGTAAGGCCTCAGTATGAACCCTTGCTTAATGAAAACCTTTTGACGATATTTACCACTTCAATTACTGTAAGGGTTGGGCTTCTATTTCTTTATTTTTCATTATAAGGCTACCGCTCACATATTTGAGTTAACAGAGCATTTTCACAAAGAATCATATTCATTTGAAAAATACTCCTAATCTCCATTGCTACAACAGAACATGGTATTTGAAGAAAAAAAAACAGTTATATAGATATATCAGCTTTAAATTCTTTCGACATGACCCTGTGTTGCCTTACTTTTAGAATGCACATAGATAACTTAACGGAAAACAAATTGTCCCCTTTATTCATAACACCAGAATATTTCAA
>NC_090740.1:106949272-106951772 GCF_036898095.1 Palaemon carinicauda | reverse complement strand
CGTAACCAAGACCAAATCCAATATTTTAGATAATCGATACACATTTGATTCACTATCATATTGAAAATCATAAGTTGAACGAAACAAGATACCATTCTCACAGTCTTTGACTTCCAAATGGTTATATAATGTTTCTATTCAGTTGATTACAAGATTATCCCATTCCAATTGAATACGTTATTTCTTGCTTTTGTTCATTAAACCGTCTTCCAGTTTTCCGTATTCCTAGATTTTCTTCATACATCTATAAATCGGTAATTGACGTCGCAAACAGTAGTAATTCGATATTAACGCAATACCTCTCTTATTGGATATTATTACAATCAATGAATAAGTTGGCTTTAAAATATATACTTATGAGAGTTTAATTCTAAATTAAGTCATATCTCACGTATTATGATATAGGCTTGATAAAAGTAGACACTATCGCCTTAGCCTCTTCAGTGAGCTTTTAGTTTTATGTATGTAAATCTAAAGGGTTTATTTTACTTTTCATTTACAAAAGAAATCAAAACGATATATAATCAGTACAATGTTCTAAAAAAGTTTATCACATGTATATTTGTGAACAACACTTTGCCATAAAATCTACTGAGTAAATATAAGAATGCAATTTGATTTAGTTATAGAACCTTCAATGCCTTACTTATTTGGGTTTTGCGTGAAACAGGCATCTATATACAAGGTTTCCCTTGATTAAGAAATTACTTATATGAAATAGAACACATTAGACGTGATGGCTAATATTAAGACAAGCATAATGCTTGGTTCTAACCTTTATTAGCGCTCGGGTATGTCTTAGAGACATCCACAAATTATGGGTAACTGTCATAAAAGTCGCAATTTGTAGGATAGCGCTTCACATAAACATTAGAGAGAGGATAATTAGTTGGCCAAGCCGACATCTATTATGAGGAAATTGAATCTAGTTATTCCCTTTCATTATCTTTTTTTTTATTTCTCAAACCCATCCTCCTTCATAAATACCTGAATTTTCAGAATAAATATCATTATAACTTCAAAGTACCTTCCATAAATCTATCACTACATCGGGGCATTTATCATTTAAAACATTGTGTCACAATGAAATTATTTTATCGTGTATACGAATTCTTCATACTCATTTAGCAAATGAATAATCCAAATGACTCGTCAACTTCAAAATGTTGAAAAAAAAAAAAAAAAAAAAAATTGTGTGATGAACTGTTCAAGGAAAAAACCTTCCTGGCTAGTCCATGAAGACTAAAAAAAAGGTTAACTATATGATCTGGAACAAAAAACGACTATAACAGCAATGTTAGAGGATTATAACGGAACTCAGGAACAACATCATTACTTCACAAAGAGAAGATTTACGTCATTTCTTGCTTTCATCGGTCACATTTGCAAATTTTAAAATCTATAAAGAGAGAATTACGTAGACGCGTAAAAGACAGTATGGATTAAACAATCATTTCAGGGAGGCAAACAGAGTGAGGATATCAATAAAGGTCCCTTTTTTTCTGTAAATATTTGAAGGGTTCAGTATTTCTCGTTTGGTTCATTTCTATATGAAACGGGAATGAAAGTTATACATAGAAAAATCCGCGAAGATTATGCTATTAAAAAGAAGGAATACTTGTAAGGCCTCAGTATGAACCCTTGCTTAATGAAAACCTTTTGACGATATTTACCACTTCAATTACTGTAATGGTTGGGCTTCTATTTCTTTATTTTTCATTATAAGGCTACCGCTCACATATTTGAGTTAACAGAGCATTTTCACAAAGAATCATATTCATTTGAAAAATACTCCTAATCTCCATTGCTACAACAGAACATGGTATTTGAAGAAAAAAAAAAACAGTTATATAGATATATCAGCTTTAAATTCTTTCGACATGACCCTGTGTTGCCTTACTTTTAGAATGCACATAGATAACTAAACGGAAAACAAATTGTCCCCTTTATTCATAACACCAGAATATTTCAACCTACACTAAAGTATACCAATAAAGGCTCTTTTCAATCAACTAATGCTTTTGATGAAAATGCTTATTCCATTTGTATGCTAATCAATATATACCTGTTCTTAATTCTATATTTTAGCATTTGGTCATAGATAGCGTAAAGTGACTATTTTCTTCACTAATTCAGAAAATACGCATTTTCCTGCGGTCATCGAGTGAACTTTACAAGTATTCTCCGTCGGGTTTTAATGAAAAATAGTATATGTGGAATGGAAAACATATAAAAGATAAGTATATGAAGCCTACAGATTTTGTATTTTTTAAATTTTATTTAACGAAAATAGCAAGGAAAAAAAATGCTAAATACGGAAATCCTTCATCTGATATTCAGAAATAAAAAGACAGGCTGTATCAAGATTTCTTCATCCTTCACTTCCATATAAGACAAAAATCCTTCTGATCATCTCCAAAAATTTATTAAACACAATTTCAAGCAGATCTTGATGTACTGCTTGATGGTACAACATTCATGAAAAGTGTATGAAAATAAA
>NC_090740.1:106936772-106941772 GCF_036898095.1 Palaemon carinicauda | reverse complement strand
AACATACACCTCCCTACCTTTTGCTAAATATTCCTCGCATATCTACCTAACTGTAAAAATCTGATTCATACAACCCCTACCTCTTCCAAAACCACCCTGTACTTTTAAAATTGCATTCTCTGTTTTATCCTTAATCCTGTTAATCATTACTCTACCATACACTTTTCCAACCACGCTCAACAAATTAATACCACTTGAATTACAACACTCATGCACATCTCCCTTTTCCATATATAGTGGTACAATACAGGCACAAACCAAATCTACTGGTACCATTGACAACACAAAACGCATATTAAAAATCTCACCAACCATCCAAGTACAATCCCACCCCCTTCCTTCAACATCTCAGCTCTCACACCATCCATACCAGATGCTTTTCCTACTGTGACGGCGCCGAGTAAGGTTGTGAACTCAAAGGCAGGTTGGAAACGACTGAGTTATATATTGTAGAACACTCTCCTTATATAGAAAACCTCAAGGCAACAGGACATAACAAGTTCACAAGACAGACAATATTACAGAGGAAAAACCAGACATGAATTTTCATGTTCGTTTTAGTGCGAGGGAAGAGCGAAGATACAAGCATAATATATACAAAAGGAATTATGTACAATTGTGTGAAACACGGTTGGTACATGGCTCCCCCCCTAAAAATGACATACTGTACATGTTAAATAGGGCGCCCTGATCTAGAGAGGCGAACCGTAGGCGGGTCATCTGGCAGAAAATAAGCAGGTTTTAGACGATCCATGGAGACCCAGTCTTCTTTGCCTCGAAAGTTTAGGAGGAATGCTTTCGGACTGCGTCGGATCACAAAGAAAGGGCTCGTGTAAGGGGGCGTTAGTGGTGGCTTGCTGGTGTCGTTGCGCAGGAAGACGTGCGTTGCAGAGTGCAAGTCCGTTGGTATGTGATGCTTCGCTAGGAGCTTGTAAGTCCGGCGGCACGGAGTAAATTTTCCCACGACGTGACGTATGCGCTGGAGATCGTCGGAGGAGGTTGTAGAAGGAAAAAACTCGGCAGGGACGACCAACGGGTCGCCATACACCATTTCAGCTGCCGAGACGTCGAGGGCGTCTTTAGGAGTGGTCCTTAGTCCCAGGAGGACCCAGGGAAGCTGAGTAAACCAGTTGCAATCCTTGCAGCGGGACATCAAAGCTGCTTTGAGGGTGCGATGAAAACGTTCAACCATTCCATTGGCAGCGGGGTTGTAGGCCGTTGTCTGATGTAGGGTGATGCCCAGGAGATTCGCTAATGACGTCCACAATTGAGAGGTGAAAGTGGTTCCCCTGTCAGAAGTAATATGCTCAGGGATACCGAATCTTGAAATCCATCCAGAGAGTAAGGCAGATGTACATGAGGCGGACGTTGCAGTTTCCATGGAAATGGCATCAGGCCAACGAGTGGAGCGGTCGATGACGGTAAACAGGTAACGATGTCCTTGTGATGTGGGTAGGGGGCCTACAACGTCGACGTGAATGTGTGCGAAACGACGCTGAGGTTGAGGAAAGGTGCCCACTCCTGAATCCGTGTGTCGATGTACTTTGGAAGTTTGGCAAGAAGTACAGGCGCGGACCCAATCCTTAGCATCCTTAGAAATGCCTTGCCAAATGAACTTTGCCTTCAGCAGCTGTGCAGTAGAACGGCACGAAGGATTTGAAAGGCCGTGAATGAAATCAAACACCTGTCGGCGCATGGGAGCAGGAATCCAAGGTCGCGGTCTACCAGTACTGACGTCACAGAGGAGGGTGGTGTTGGAGTCTTCAAGGGGAAAGTCTTCCCAACGGAGGGACGTGCAGGATGTCCTACAAGCTTGATACTCTGGATCCTGTCGTTGGGCTTCAGCCAGGGCGTTGTAATCCAATCCCAGTTGAACGGCAGCCAACGTGTTTCTTGACAGGGCATCGGCAACGGGATTCATTTTCCCAGGGACGTATTGGAGGGTGCAATTGTATTCAGCCACGGCGGAGAGATGTCGGCGTTGACGGGCGGACCAGGCGTCAGACTGTCGAGTGAAGGCGTTCACCAGAGGCATGTGGTGTGTGCGAATGACGAAGGGCGTACCTTCTAAGAAATGGCGAAAGTGACGGACAGCCAAGTGCACCGCCAGCAATTCTCGATCGAAGGTAGAATAACCCGATTCTGCCTTGGACAGTTTTCTGCTGAAGAAGGCCAATGGGCGGGGCGAGCCTTTGACCACCTGCTCGAGTACTGCACCAATAGCGACATCGCTGGCATCGGTGAAGAGAAGGAGAGGGGCGTGTGGGATAGGAAAAGTGAGAGCCGCAGCAGTTGATAGGGCCTTCTTTGCATTGCAGAAGGCTGTTTCTTGAAGGGGACCCCACTTCAGGTCCTTCGGCTTGGCCTTAAGGGAGGCGTAGAGGGGAGCAAGAGTGGCGGCAATGGCTGGCAGAAAACGGTGATAATAGTTGATCATGCCCAAGAATTCCTGCAGAGCTTTGACGGTCAAGGGCACGGGGAAGTTCTGAACGGCTGCTACCTTCTCAAGGAGGGGGTGGACACCTTCAGGAGTGATGCGGTGCCCTAAGAACGATACTTCGTTGGCGCCAAAGGTACACTTGTCGTACCGGACTACAAGGCCGTTTTGTTGCAGGCGGTCGAGCACGATGCGCAGGTGATGGAGGTGTTCCTCTTTTGAGGAGGAGAACACAAGTATGTCGTCCACATAACATACACAGAAAGGGAGGTCCCCTAAGATGCCATCCATGAGACGTTGAAACGTTGCCCCAGCATTGCGAAGGCCAAAACAGGAGTAATTGAAGGTGTATGTACCAAACAGAGTGGTGATGGCTGTCTTGGGGATGTCTTCTGGGTTCATAGACACCTGATAATACCCCTTCAGGAGGTCGAGCATCGAGAAAACCTCCGCTTTGTGCAGGTAGGAGGTCATGTCGGCAATGTTTGGGAGGGGGTAGTGATCCGGTTCTGTTTGCATGTTCAGGCGCCTGTAATCCCCGCACGGACGGAGGGAGCCGTCTTTCTTCAGAACGACGTGTAAGGGCGACGACCATGGGCTGGAGGCCTTTTGGCAAAGGCCCATTTTCTCCATTTCGGCAAATGTCTGTTTGGCGGCTGCCAATCGTTCCGGTGCCAGACGTCTGAATTTTGCGAAGACTGGGGGTCCCGTCGTCTTGATATGGTGATAAATACCGTGTTTGTCAGGAACCGTGGGCGTTTGGCGAAGTTCTGGACGGAAAACTTCCGGGTACGACGTGAGGAGGTGGGCGTAGGCATCCGTGGGTGTGCTGATGTGGAGAGCAAGGTTAGAGGGGGCGGGTTGAAGAGGTGTCGACAAGTACAAGTCTGCGTTGATCAATCATCGGTGGGCGACATCGACCAGAAGGTGGAAATGAGAGAGGAAATCCGCACCGAGGATTGGCATTGTGACGTCAGCAACGAGATACTTCCAATTGAATTTACCATTACCGAACGATAATGTGAGGTTCTCGTAACCGTAGGTGGGTATCGCAGATCCGTTGGCAGCTACTAAGCGGACGTCGGCAGATGTAGACAGACTACGTCGTGCCTTGAAGAGTTTCCTTAGCAAAAGAGAACGACAAGCACCCGTGTCTACCAAAAATCGCACGCCCGTTCCTGCATCCTGTAAAAAGAAAAGATTAGAGACATGGGAGGCCACTGCCACAAGCGATGGCCTACTTACACGTTTTTTGGCCACTGACAATCCTTGGCACATTTCTTCGCGGTTGCCCCGAATCTGAAGTGGTAGTAGCAAAACTGCGGCGGATGGGAGGTAGTAAGTGGCTGTAGAAGTTCGTTGGGGTGCGAGCGATTAGTGGGTGGTGGGTGGCTTTGTTGCCGCTTCGGCACATCACGGGGTAGGCGTGTATGTCCTATGGCATTCATGTTAGCTTCGGTTGACGTTGAATAGGCATCCTCGTCGTCAGGGGTGGAGGCGTTGATGGAGGTCTTGAAGTGGCTGTCCATAAGGGCGTCGGCTTTGGTCATCAAGTCCTTTATGGGTAAACTATCGACATCGGGTATGGCAGCGCGTACAGGTTCGGGTAAACGGCGTATCCAAAGGGCACGAAGTAGGTTCACCTTACGAGGAGAGCCGTCTGCGGCAGGTTGAAGGCAAGCTATACTGGTCATTTCCCTGAGGGCAAGCGAAGCCCTTTGGTCCCCCAACGGTTGTTGCGAGAGCTGAAAAAGCTTTGCTATACGGGCGGTTGGCGACGGCGAGTACTGCTGCAGAAGGTATGTTTTGAGGGCGTCATACGCTATTGGGGTGTCTCCTTGTCCACAAAGCCAGTCGAATATTTCTGGGAAGGTGTCCTCGGGTATCGCCGCGAGAACATAATCCGCTTTGGTGGTTGAGCGAGTCACGCCCCTGATACGGAAGTGGACTTGAGGGCGTTGAAACCAAGCAAACGCCTCTCTGGTGGCGAACGGTGAAAGTTTCAATGGGGCGGCCGCAGCGCCAATTGCTGTAGTAGAGTCCGTCTCCGTCATAGTACCAACGATGGAGGGGCGAGGGAGGTGAGGGTGGAAGGCAGTGGGAGCGAGTCGACTTCCGGGGTCACCAATGTGACGGCGCCGAGTAAGGTTGTGAACTCAAAGGCAGGTTGGAAACGACTGAGTTATATTATTGTAGAACACTCTCCTTATATAGAAAGCCTCAAGGCAACAGGACATAACAAGTTCACAAGACAGACAATATTACAGAGGAAAAACCAGACATGAATTTTCATGTTCGTTTTAGTGCGAGGAAAGAGCGAAGATACAAGCATAATATATACAAAAGGAATTATGTACAATTGTGTGAAACACGGTTGGTACACTACTCTCGTTTCCTCTAGTGGTCTCCTCACTTCCTCTCTCGTAATCTCTCTCTCTCATTCTCATCTCCCTTCACCGGCACCAAAACACCTGCAACAGCAATTATATCTGCCTCCCTATTATCCTCAAAATTCAGTAAACTTTCAAAATATTCCGCCCACCTTAACCTTGCCTCCTCTCCT
>NC_090740.1:106924272-106931772 GCF_036898095.1 Palaemon carinicauda | reverse complement strand
TATATATATGTATATATATATATATATATATATATATTTATATATATACATATATATATATATATATATATATATATATATACATATATAAATATATATATATATGTATATATATACATATATATATATATATATATATATATATATATATATATATATATATATATATATATATATATATGTGTGTGTGTGTGTGTGTGTGTGTGTGTGTGTGTGCGCGCGTGTGTATGTGGGTTCTCCGAATGAAAAAAAAGTTATATACTGTTGAAGATAATTTTTTTCAAATATATTGATCTAATGAACACAATCTGTTTCAGATTAAATACGACATTATGGGACAACAGTCAACTCTCCTTTTTCCAGTATATTTTCAGTTTAACTAATATTAAACTTTAAAAAAATAATAATATCTTATCACATATTACATGCAATTATTTCAAACCGTACTTGGATGACTAAAAACTAATTATTTCTCTTATAAAAATTAAATTGTTCATCTCCATTATAATGAAAGATCTTGAAAATAATTGGACGGAAAACTGCATTCGAAAAACGATGTGTTCAAGGAATTCGAAATAATTTTACTGAATAATTGATAAGTGACTTTCTATTCTGAGGTATTTTCTTGCATACTGGCAAATTCCAGGCAGGGATAAGAGAACGTTAATGTTTCATTTGTATATCATGAAAAGGCTTTGTGTTTCAATTAGATGAAATAGAGAGAGAGAGAGAGAGAGAGAGAGAGAGAGAGAGAGAGAGAGAGAGAGAGAGAGAGAGAGAGAGAGAGGGGGGGGGGGGGGAAGATCCAACCTTAGGTGTAGGATGACATTTCTTTATCGTATAATAAATTCCTTGTCTCATAGGTCATGGAATAACAAAATTCTATTTTCGTAACCTCTATGTTCAACAATTTTACAAGCTTAAAAGATTTTACCTAACATCGCTATTTAATTGATCAAGTTTCGTCGTCTTTTACAACTAGGTCAATTTCACCTTGTTTCTAACTATTAATTGTTTGATTTTTTTTTTATTTTTTTTTTTATCATTACGTGAAGTCGGATATGTAATAACATACTGGTTAAACATTGTGTTTAAGAATAACCGTCTAGAATATTATCTTGTATTTTCCCATTTATTATCTTTTAATTTTATTTTGGAAATTAGTGAGAGGTATAATATGAAAAAAGAACAGAAAACTTATGTTAGAGAGTTAGGAGTTTTAATGTGTATTAAATGATTTACATGATAACAACAAAAATATTCCAACCTATCAATTAGAGAAACGAAAATATTTTTACTTGTAAATATTGAAGAATTGCAATTCTTATATTTTCTTTCTATTCCTACTACAAATTTTCCCCTATATTTCATATACGGAGTCGTACATCCCTTGTTTACATTTTCAGAAAATATTATCAAAAAAAGCAATAATTTTGGAGATATAAGAAAATATCTTAACCATACTTTCAGTGGGGAAATTCAGTTTTTCTGAAAATATAATGGTAATCTTAGTTTAACGGTATTAATTTAAATTGGTCTATCAAAGAAGAATATCTGATTGCAGTATATGACAATACTATGTCTCGGCATTGGCGTTAGAAGTGACTGAGGGAAGGACTGATATAATTGAATGCAAGTAGGAGTTCAGAACTCGACGATGCCAAATGTATAATTTCAATCGCTTCCGTGTTTAAACTTGCTTTTCATTTCACAGTTATTTCTTTTATTTCTTTTTGAGTTTGGTTACATCTTAGTTCATAAGAAACAATGTTAAAACTAAGAAAATGTATGAAAGATCTGTTTTTCTTAAGAGAAAGAAAGAAACGACTATATGAAGAGGAAGGTAGAAAGAATTGACGACATGAATAGAGAGGAAGGCGGGGGACCAGGGCTCTAAATATATAAAATGCATTGAAGTATACATAAGGTATAACCTAGCTATGATATAATATATCCAATTCATCATAAAACCATTAAAATTTATAAAAAAAAAAATGGACAGAAACTAATAAATAACACAACACTTTGGAGGCCTATTTCTCAAAACTCTACTTATCGACCTTCAAATGGGAACTCAGACGTAACAAACTCCCCTATTTCAATGGAGCACAAGCATATGAAGGTAAGTAAATTTACTCCTAAACTATAGAGAGTTTTTGTTTCCTCCCCAAAATTTGATTATTTTATTCCTAGAAATCGATCCAAGGTTCTCAAAAAAAATCGAAAGATATATGTGAAATATTAATGATAATAATAATAGGATATACAAATTCTATTACTCAATTTTGGTATATATAGTCTCTTAACCACGTTAATTTTAGCTCTCAGGTTACAATAGTTATGGTGAAGCTATTTTTTTCAAGATTTTTTTCAGGCGGGGTGGGTAGGTGGGGGGACCAATGAAAATGGGGAGGGAGAACAAATACAGTATGAATACTGATCCCTTTGCTGGAAATAAAATAACCCATGACCAAAAGTTCAAATTGAGTCATGCAAAAAAAAAAAAAAAAATATTCATTTTAAACTCCCAACTTAGTTGTTCGCTCGGTTTTATATTTTCGTAATTTTCCATTGCATAGTCTGGCTTTCTTATATGTTTAAAATCTGATTGTGGAGGTCCAAAAAATTTTTTTACTTCCAGATATTTTCTTATTTCTATACTTTTCCTCGCAAAATTTTACTTAACAATTAACATACTGACTTTCTAATATTGTATTTAGACATATTATAATATTAGATTATTCAGAAAACAGACCTACAGGTTATAGACAAACAACCGTACATCCATCAATCTGATTCTTTTCAACTACACTTTTCTAATATCAAACGACCTTTTCCTAGCCTTATCTTTTACATTTCATTTACCACTCATTCTTCTTGTATTTTGACTATCCCTTCCCTACCTTAGACTAGTGATATTCCAGCAATCCATCTAACCATCCTCATCTCAGTTCTTTCCATTGGTCCCTCTTCTTTCCTCTCAGGTGCCATATGCAGAAGCGAACGAATATATGGGAAATAATCATTGAACGTGACGCGAATAAACAAAGTCTTTACTCCGTTATTGATATAATTTTTTTGTGTTCTCTCTCTCTCTCTCTCTCTCTCTCTCTCTCTCTCTCTCTCTCTCTCTCTCTCTCTCTCTCTCTCTCTCTCAGCATAAGAAATGTTAGACTTAGAATGAATTTTTAGTAAAATTTAGTGTTCACAGTTGAGGAATTGCGAGGATCCATGAAAAATTGGTCAGCCATTTAAACTGATGCCGAAGAGAGAGAGAGAGAGAGAGAGAGAGAGAGAGAGAGAGAGAGAGAGAGAGAGAGAGAGAGAGAGAGAGATGGGAAGTAAAAAGACAAAGTTGATCTGTTTTAGAAATAATTCTTGTTACATGGCCTATCTCGTTAAATTTTGATGTGACCCTGAAGATATATTTTATTTTTTCTCTTTCTACAGGATAGTCGATGTAAGATTTTCCTAGAAATTCAATTAAATACTTTTAAGAAATTGTTATATGCTTCATCAACGATCTCTGTCTGTCTGTTTGTCTGTCTGTCTATCTGGCTGATGATATGAATTTATTGCCATGGTTTCTGGCAAACTCTTCTTTAAACCATGGATTCCAATTCAGGAATCATCTGAATAATTTAAATGAAATTATAACTTTCATGTGGCAAAAACGTGTCAGCACCGATGTATGCTTTGATGATAACTGTTATGGGTCTGCCATGTCAAGTGGAAATAAATTTCCTTGCCTATCATTGAAACTTAGGTATCTAAATTATAAAATTAGCATTATTAAGTGTGTTTTTTTTTTTTTTAAATCAATTACCTGTTTCCTAGTCTAGCATGTAAGAAAGTGTTTACCTGACGAATTTCCACCTAGAATTATATTTCATTATAAGACCAATAATGCTTGAGCATTGTATTTGAAACTACACTTGCTTATGACTATTCACATTAGATATATGACTGTTATATTTATAGATTTTTCGTGTCATATTATATTATTATTATTATTATTATTACTATCCAAGCTACAACCTAGTTGGAAAAGCAAGATGCTATAAGCCCAGGGGCTCCAACAGGGAAAAATAGCCCAGTGAGTCTTATAACTAGGAATGACATATCATCTAATGCTTATGAGAGACCTCGTTGACAATTATGCTTAATTACTTCTTTGATCTTTTTATTTTCTTATTATCCTAACCGAAATCATCCTTTTTAGAAACGAAATAAATTAGTTGGTTATGAAAATAAATAAAAGTCCGGACACCTGCATTAACACTAGATAATGAGAGATTTTTTGAAAATACTAAAAAGAGCAATCGTTATTCAAAGTTCTGTTTCATTCTTAAAATATGTTGTAGCCGTTGTAAGTACCACTAACCTGGATTCGTATGCACTTTATCCCAGGGCAGAAGGACATATAACATAATGTTTTAAACTTATGGCGAATGCAAATGTCAGCTAAATAAACGTCTCTCTCACTTAAGGCCCATGTCAATCACGTATTGTATGTAGTTTTGTGTATTTACCGAGGATGGCTACTGAGTTTGGGGGAATAAGCAAATGAAGCTGGTTATTGCTAACCGAAATGCAAAGGGCTATTAGATTAGATATCCCCCAAGTCAGCAAAGCTGTTAGGAAATAGGAGAAACTCTTAATTACACATAAAAACTATTATGCTATTAAAATCAAAATCACAAACATGTAATATGTAAACAGTGGTTCTGATTTCCCCAAAAAGCTATTTTGATAATTTAAAGTATTAATAAAAAAAATAGCAGGAAAAAAGAAAAAAATTATCATAATTTCTGAGCTAATAATCGCATCATGTAGTGTCCACAATATACATTAACTTTACATTGGAAGACCTCCTCCTCGTGAAGCATAACAATTACTTCCACAACTAATAACACTGGTGACTTTTAATGTCCTTCTCCATCATTAGCTAAAATTAGTTGGTTTATTTTGATGTTGGAAATTTATAAAAAAAAAAAAAAAAAATCCCACGATTAGCCCACCAAATCCAGAAAAAATTTGGTTTTGTCTTCAGGTCTGTCAACTTTTGCTAACACATATTTCTTCGAGAGCCAAACTAGTCTCCCTTGAAATTAATATTTGACTAGAATTACAAGTTATTCTATATCGATATTACATGGATCAACTTAGCACGTTATCGCTCCTGTCTAATTTTTTTGACTACTGGTCTCCTCTCTCCAACGAGGTGTGCAGTCCTACTACTGTTGTGGGTTTTAGATTGCTTCTCGAGGGCTGTTATTTCTTAATAGACAGGCTTGTCTGTCTCCTCGAAGATTCTATATTTGGAAACCAGGTTATACTACGATTCGTCGACTGGCCAGAAATTATTTGTTAATTTGCACTATATGACAATTCCTTTAGAATTACTTGACTGTAGTAAGATTGGTATCATTGCTATAACAAGCATAAGTTAATATTTACTAGGGATCTTGTTTTCAACTGTACTTACATCAGTCCTATTTGCCTTTTTTCTTCGTGCGTGGAACTTGTTCAGGTCTTTTTAAGAAACATATTTTCAAATTGATTCTCTTCAGAAATGTATTGAAATTTAATTTGAATATAATATAGTATCATTTGAATTCTATTAGAGATAATTCCTTTTATTTTTCAAGTTAACGGATTTCAAAATACGTTTTCAGAGAAGTGAAAAAAACTTTTTTATAAGGAATAAAATTTCATTATTACTATATTACCTCTGTTCGTTCTGAACTCAAAAATTATTAGCTCTAATAATTTTCTATAACGACTAACACTCTTCAAAAACGCTATACGTAAAAGATTTCCCCCCAAGAGTAATGGGACCCTTAGGATTCCTCAATGGATGCTGCCAGATTCACTTCCATAACGTTTGATCTCTTTGTCTCTCCCTTGCCACGGACGTCCATCTGGAAAATCTTCGTGAAAGCCAAACCAACCCGTTTTTCAGAATGATGATGAGCTTATTTCCTTGGATTTTGCTCTGGATGAACTTCTATTGCACACCAAATATAAAATATTGGTTTTATTTTAGTTTCCTCCTTGAGATGGGAAAAGAAAAAACTGAGCATAAGAAATTATTTTGTCTTGTTTATCCTCCAACAGAGTGGCTGTTGTAGATTGTGATCGAACAACACAACAAACTGTTAATTAACATTGCATGAATACTGCTTAGGATGGCAGATTCATTCTTACCAAGATTCTTGGGCTGAAGGTGTTGTACTATGCTCGCAGTATTTTTAGATTTATTTCAAAAGCAGATCTTCTGAAAGCTATTTAGATTTTATAAGGACGTCCTCGCTTTTATAATTTCAAATTGACTATTCTATTATTTGTTACTTGTAACAAACGATATCCGCGTCAATGACTTTCGATGTCAAGCTGTCAGAAAACTCTAAATCAATCAATCAATGCATATATACACGGATTTACAGACCGTTTAAGGAATTTCATACCAAAAAGATAGATACCATACTTTGAGGTAACTTTGTGTATTTGAATAAAAATTCTAGACTTTTCTTTTGCTAGCAAATATAAAAGCAGACACTGAATAACTGAAGATGCTAGATAGAAATAATTCAGATAGAAAAAGCCGGGATCTTTTGCCACTGCTCTTGCGAAGGGAACTATTTAATAAATCTCTATAACTAGGATAAGGGAAATATTATTTTTTCTCAAGATATCATAAATGATCAATAATAGAAACAATGAAAAATTAAATGTAATGTGAGTAATACCCTTCATAAATGTCCGGATAACATGAATAATCCTTTTCTGTAAGTGAAGATAAAAGAAAAAAGAAAAAAGAAAAAGAGAGATAGAGAGTAGCATGCAAGGAACTTTTACTATTTTTCAAAGTTTAATTCTAAGATTGGCCGGAAGGTAATACTCAAAATCAACAAAATCCATCCGGTTAATAGTAAAAACCGAGACAAGGCAAAATAGTATATAAAAATGAATAAGGTTTGAATGTTTTTTACGATACTCGTACCGTCCCATATAAGTGCATATCTCTCTCTCTCTCTCTCTCTCTCTCTCTCTCTCTCTCTCTCTCTCATTAGTATATCACGAGGGATCAAAAGGCATTTTCCTGTTATTGAATAAAATATTTGGGCTCTTCGATTATTTTTACATGAAGTTTAATGATCAGAGGCTAAGACTTTGTGTGGATTGAGGATTTTGTTCCTGTCACTTTCCATATAAGAATACTATGCTTCTGATTATAATCTTAATAGAAACATTCGTCTTTCCATATACCTTTCGGGCCCAGGGGTTTGCAATGCCTAAATAAGTCCTGAATTGGAATCTAAATGTAGTTATTCATTTCGTTATAATGATAACTAAAATTCAAACGTAGAAACATATTTTTTTTACTCTAAACTTTTGACATAACTCAAATCCTAACATTTGAAAAAGAGAATCATCTCACCTGTATTTGAAGGATGATAAGAAATATACAAATAACTGTAGTCATCCTATAGGCAT
>NC_090740.1:106911772-106919272 GCF_036898095.1 Palaemon carinicauda | reverse complement strand
AGACAATGTAGGTATGTGCCAGCTAGTGTGGCGAGCTGTTTTCATGTGTGAAGTGTAGGGAAACACAGAGAGTTGCATGTAGGTGCTGGGTTGGGGTTGGTGTTGAGGAGTCAAGGGTAGTTAGGAAAAGGCAAGTTGATTTATGGATAGCTGTGGGGAGTGTTCGGTGTTGAACGGAGGTGCGGTGAGTTATTAGGATTTCTGGGAGGTGCAGTTAAAGGTGAGTAATCACCAGCAGGCCTGGGAAGATGTGTGTAGCTGCTTGGAGGCTAGCAAGGATTTTGAGGTGTAGGTAGCATTGGCAGTTGCGAGCAGGTCGGGGGGAATTATTAAAAGTATATGAGAGTCTTTGACAGTTTCAGAGAGTTGCAGACAGGTGTCAGCAAGACTGGGTTGGAACAGTGAGTTATAAGTAAAAGGTACAGACAACCACGGGAAGACACTCTTAGTCAGGGGTGCCCTTAGGAGTCATGGGTGTGTCAAGGGGAGTCGCAAAAAGCCCTTGGAACGCATAGGGAGCTGAGAACAGATATTGGCAGTAGCAGAAAGGTGCGAGGTGTCACAACTAGATGGACTAGACACACGGAGTCGCATGCAGCATAGGGAGTAGTGAACTGGTGCAGGGAGTTGCGAGTAGCTGCTGAGAGTTAGGCTAGTCTCCTGTATGAGAGAGGCTAGATAAGTCACAGAATCTCGTGGAGAGGCAGGATGAATCACAGCTGTGTATAGGGAGACAGGGCAAGTCACAGCTAATTACTGAGGGGTAGGATGAGTCTCAGCTGCTCAGGGAGAGGCAGGATGAGTCATAGCTGCTTATGGATAGACAAGAGTCACCGCTGCTTACGGAGAGGCCATGATGAGTTACAGATGCCTGTGGAGAGGAATGGTGAGTTGAAAGCAAGCATAGGGAATTATTATCAGATGAGATTTGCAGGCACGGGTTGATTCAGGGAGCAGCAAGAAGGAGCAGGTAGGCACAGGAAATTGTGTTAGGTGCAGGAAATTGTTGTCATGCACCGGAAGCCATGAGATAATGTAGGTATGTGCCAGCTAGTGTGGCGAGTTGTTTTCATGTGTGAAGTGTAGGGAAACACAGAGAGTTGCATGTAGGTGCTGGGTTGCGTTGGTGTTGAGGAGTCAAGGGTAGTTAGGAAAAGGCAAGTTGATTTATGGACAGCTGTGGGGAGTGTTCGGTGTTGAACGGAAGGTGCGGTGAGTAATTAGGATTTCTGGGAGGTGCAGTTAAAGGTGAGTAATCACCAGCAAGCCTGGGAAGATGTGTGTAGCTGCTGGAGGCTAGCAAGGATTTTGAGGTGTAGGCAGCATTAGTAGTTGCGAGCAGGCGGGGGGACTTATTAAAGTAATGAGAGTCTTTGACAGTTTCAGAGAGTTGCAGACAGGTATCAGCAAGACTGGGTTGGAACAGTGAGTTATAAGTAAAAGGTACAGACAACCACGGAAAGACACTCTTAGTCAGGGGTGCCCTTAGGAGTCATGGGTGTGTCAAGGGGAGTCGCAAAAAGCCCTTGGAACACATAGGGAGCTGAGAACAGATACTGGTAGTAGCAGAAAGGTGCGAGGTGTCACAACTAGATGACTAGACACAGGGAGTGGCATGCAGCATAGGGAGTAGTGAATTGGTGCAGGGAGTTGCGAGTAGCGCTGAGAGTTAGGCTAGTCTCCTGTATGTGATTTTATTTTTGTCGAACATCGCTGATTATTGCCAGATAACTCATGGAAATTTGACGATTGGTTGATAGCGAGAGGGATAATATGGGAATTTGAGTCTACAAAGACCATTCAAATGCTGAAATGATGGGCATCGAATACCTGAGACGAAGATACAAGCGACATGACACTGGGACCGCGCTAACGTAGTTTAAACATCTCCCAATTGACAGGATAAATGGTGGGAACGTGATATAGCGATAGGAAACATCGATTTTACTCATTGCAGGAATATGCACATGGCTATTGAATGCCTGTACAGTGACTGACAATAACTGGTAAGAATCGACAAATAAGTGCAATTGTGTGATATGAAATGTTTTCCTGATTCCCTTTAAACCAACCTATCGCCATCCTGCGAGCTAAGGCCTGCTTCCGTCTGGGTGTTTAAGCCCGTAGTACTTTTTCCGGATGTGGAGGTCCCCTAATTCTGCATATACATTAGTAATGAATAAAACAACTTAGGCTTCGTCACTGATAGCAAATTTTAACTTTATTATTATTATTCTTATTATTATTATTATTATTATTATTATTATTATTATTATTATTATTATTATCATTATTATTATTATTAGTTGTAGATCCCTGGTGGCTATTGCAATTCTTTTAAGATAGTCTCTCTCTCTCTCTCTCTCTATCTCTCTCTCTCTCTCTCTCTCTCTCTCTCATTAAAGGGAAACATAGAAAGGTAAAAATAAAACCAAAAGTTTTCCAAACGTTTTGAAATGCCGAAATATTTTCCTAGATCGCTACTTTCTCTTTTTATTGAGTCTTGGGAAAATATTCTAGTTCGTCTATACATAGGGAACAGAACTTTATTGTTTATATTTTCCTTGATAGTATTAGTATTAATGTGTGTAAAAACATATATTCATGGCAGACAAAAGTTAGCATAGTTTAGACCACCACCGGTGCAGGTGATGGTGTGGGGGATCCTAGGGCCACTGTGTTTGACTTATCGGATTATTTCATCCCTTTCACGTCCTTTTTGGTCATGGTGGCTGTGGTTTCAGAGGTCCATGATCAGTCCTGATTCGTTGGTAGAATTGGCTAACGATGCCCACATGGCCTCCTTATGTATGCAAGGGGTGTAACCGGTTCAAATGACTCACCCTTTCAGACGACTCACCTGTTATTTTAAACTAGTTTCAGACGACCTCCCCACTAGCTTGAAATTACTCGACCGTCGAATGTGCCTTGAGCGATTACAGTCATGGTCTCCAATGAAATGACGGAAATGAAAGTGTTCTTTTGTTTCAAATACGGAGGCTATCTTGAACATTTAGAAGTTACAGAGGGTATTAAGATAATGGCAGGAGAAAGTGATGGTCTCTCGTCATCCAAGACAACTACAACACCTCTGGTTGATATATAAAATTAGAGAAAAAGTCAGAACCAACAGGAAAATTTAAGACAAAATTTGAAAAGAACGAACCGCTTGTAGTTGGCGACAATGAAGGATAAGGAAACTGTCTCTTGCAATCATTGTCACCCTATCACCGAAGAAGGGGACCAGCACGATGTCATCGGGAGCTTATTTACGAAATAAAAAGACAGCATAGCTAAAAAGATACCTAATCTTGACTACAAATAAGAGTATCATTTCACTGTTGTTGTTTGCATAAAGTTAAATTTTTTGATACAAGTGTAATTACTCCTATATTATTTCTATTTTGAGCATCAAAAATGGAAATCATTTCAACCTGATGGGGAGTGCCATGAAACTATTTTTAAGTGACTGGGAAGTGGTGAGGAACTAGTTTCAAGTGACTCTGGGAGTTATATTTACGGGGAGTCATCTCAAACGTCTATATCGTCTTACACACCACGTGCATGTGACTTACAAGTCTTCAAACGTCGCTCATTATTCGTCGTTTGTCACTCGATGTGATTTTCGATTGTCAGGTTTCCAAAATCGTCTCGCAAAGATTAAGGTCAAACCGAGGACCTTATGTGGTGGGGTGCCCTACGAGGTTGAAAGTGAACAAAGCGCTCGTATTAAGCAATGTCGTCATGATCTATTATTTTTCTGGAAGTATCTTGCAATATTCATCGTGGTTTGACGAGGAAATCTCAAGTAAGAGACTGGCCTTACAATGAATCTCCAGGAGGTATTCGGCTGCGTCTAGTTTGTGTTAGTTAATTCTTGTTAGTATTTTACTGTTACTGGACTTGCGAGTGATGTGTAAGTTTCAGATTAATTCTTTTGAGTTTCTGTACGGTTAAATTGACTTCAAATACGAGGTAGCCATTGTGGGTGATATTTACATTGATTGAAATCGCGAGTGTTAGTGATATATATTCATCATAAAATAACCACGAGTTGCAAACTCACAATTCAGCTATTATGGTGGAGATGGGAATATGTACGGGGACTTGTCATAAACTTATATCTCTCTTGATGGCTCAGTTGGTGGAATCCTCGCAGTTATGGTTTTCGGCTGAATAGGCGGGGGTTCGAATCTCTGCCCGGCCAGAAGATGTGACCATAAAATGAATCCCAAGTGGATATATATTCCCAAGATAGAATTCGGTATTTAATGCTGTGCTGCTGTGGGTGATATTTACATTGATTGGAATCACGAGTGTTAGTGATATAATTTCACACACACACACACACACATATATATATATATATATATATATATATATATATACATATATATATACATACATATATATATATATACATATATATATATATATATATATATATATATATATATATATATATGTATATATATATATATATATATATATATATATATGTGTGTATATATATATGTGTGTGTACATTTAAATTTTACTTAATTCTGTTCTTCTGGATAGCAGTGGTCTGATGGAGGATAGTCCAAGTTTATTTCAATGAGTTATATTTATTGTTCAAGCTCTTTTTATTTATGTAACGTAATAGTTTATGAGATTTTCTTTCAGCTATCTTTAGAATAACGAAAAAGAGGCAACTTTAAGATTATGTATATACTTGTCTGCATATATTAGAGAGAGAGAGAGAGAGAGAGAGAGAGAGAGAGAGAGAGAGAGAGAGAGAAAATAATTGTAATCACATTGATCCATGAAATTAAAGAGAAGCTCTGTAACTTACATTGAAATTTTGAATGCCCTGAGTCTCATGACAGCCTGCAAGGAGATTTAAACTTAGGCAAAACTTATGATCATTTATATTTACATAGGTTTTTGATGCTTTAATCCCTTGATGAGATAACAAATCTCAAAAGTAAAGGAGGGAAGTTCGATTTTAATCCTGCTCATAACAAAACCAGGTTTCAATGAAATATAGCAAAGTCAGATTATGAATGCGTCATAGATAAATCTGTCACCCATCTCTTTCTATTAGAGAGAGAGAGAGAGAGAGAGGAGAGAGAGAGAGAGAGAGAGAGAAAAAAAATTGTAATCACATTGATCCATGAAATTAAAGAAAAGCTCTGTAACTTACATTGAAATTTTGAATGCCCTGAGTCTCATGACAGCCAGCAAGGAGATTTAAACTTAGGCAAAACTTATGATCATTTATATTTACATAGGTTTTTGATGCTTTAATCCCTTAATGAGATAACAAATCTCAAGAGTAAAGGAGGGAAGTTCGATTTTAATCCTGCTCATAACAAAACCAGGTTTCAATGAAATATAGCAAAGTCAGATTATGAATGCGTCATAGATAAATCTGTCACCCATCTCTTTCTGTTACGATTGCTTTACTGCAACATCTCTCTCTCTCTCTCTCTCTCTCTCTCTCTCTCTCTCTCTCTCTCTCTCTCTCTCTCTCTCTCTCTCTCTCTCTCTCTCTCTCTCTCTCTCATATGTCTTCTTATGAATTGTCTAGTGGATAGGGTGAATAAAATTTTAACAATAAAGTTAGGCATTTCTCAATTTTTTACTTTGTATCTCAACCCTGCTTCTCATATCATGAATATCAAAGTTTGAAGGAGGTTACGTGTCATGTAAAGGAGAAAATTTCATACTAAATAAGGTAGTATGTGAATTTGATTAAGTATTTTATGAGTTTTATTCGTTAGTTCAACGATAGAGAGACATTGAAATAAATAGAGAGAGAGAGAGAGAGAGAGAGAGAGAGAGAGAGAGAGAGAGAGAGACGAGAAAAATAAAATCAGAGTAAAGTGGTACTCGAAAGCCAATGTTGATGAAATGTGCTTAGTCGTAGGCAAAGTTAGCGAAAACAACCGGCCAAACGATGAAACATATCGAGTGAGTCACGCAACTGAAATGCACACCGGTTCGCCTGCAGAGAAACCTGAAGTAACATATGTATGACGTTACCATTACGTCAGAAGATGAGACGAATAGAACACAAGAATAGTCACATGACGTGACGCAATTACAACGACCTTGTTCTGGGATACTTAAGCAACTAACGCATAAAAGAGAAGCGGCTCTTTCCTACAGTAAACCGCCATAGTCAGTTGTCCCTTCTCCCTCTTCCCCCGTCATGGGGCGAGGCTCTACATCTGGAGCAGAGTTGGCCTGCACTAGCTAAACATCAAGTTAACAAGAAGATATTTTCCAAAGACGGACAACGAAGGGACCGAGTTCCCTAACTGCCAACAAATTACCTTTCAACCGAGAGGTATAAAGATTATCTTCGTTGAAGGAGAGATTACCAAGAAGAGTGTCAATGAGTGGACACATCTACGAAGAAGCGATCCCCTAATCGGCCGCAGTGAACTCATGGATTTCGCATCCCGAATGCTGAAGTGATAGCATATTTCTATGGTTTCAGCCTCCAATCTTCAAGAGTTTTTATTGTTCTAGTCTGTATTTAAAACCCAATTATTCCACGTAGAAGAATACTGTAAAACTATTGTACATCAAGTTCAAGAAGTAAAGTTAAGGAACTATATGGCATTTTACCATCACCCACTTTCCTGAGGGTCTGAATATGAATAATTATTTGCACTGATATGATTGACTGAGATACTTACTTTATTTAATTTAAATAATATTAAAGTAGTGCTTAATAAAAGAAATAAAAAAAATGCCCCAACACGCATCACATATGCTTTACTCACTATTTGTGTGTTTGAGTGCTTGTTTGTTTGTGTGGGGGTGTTTGTTTGTGAACACCTTCCTGGCAAAAATTTAAATAGTAGAGTAATGGAACTTGCAGGGATTAACTGTTATTTAGAAAGCTGGATATGATTAAATCATAGATGTTCAAGGTCAACTGTCATGGTCCTGGTCAAGCAAAATGTTCAATTAACGTATTCAGCCATAAGTTTGGACATCGCTGTCACATAGACTTCAAACTCGGTTCATATTGGAGTGTATGAAAATCCACTCCAATTAATACATGGTAAGGTCGAAGGTCAAGGTTTAGTCTAAGTTCGAGGTCAATTCAAAGGTCAAATTCTGGTCATCAGCCACACTGCAACAATTTCAATCATAAAGTAATGACACACCATGATTTCAAACTGTTATGTAATGAGCAGGAAATGATTAAATTTTGTAATGTTAAAGGTCAGGTCACAGACGAGCAAAGCATACAAAATCAGTCCTTGGAGTCAAGAAATAAGCTGCTCCGGCCGAGGTCTGCGTTCTACTGCGTGCCCGTTATTCCTTCTAGCCTTTTTGTAATAAAAAATCAGAATCTATCTATTGCTTAGTTAACCAGCATTTTCCTGCTATTTTATTTTGGTTATTATTCTCTGTAATGGTTACAAGATTTCTTTGCTCACTTTGCGCAGTTCTTGTGGGTCATAACAAGAAAATCACGTCCGTCACATCTGATGATCT
>NC_090740.1:106892811-106902811 GCF_036898095.1 Palaemon carinicauda | reverse complement strand
ATCATTCTCATATCTCTCATTCTCACATATGTCATACTTTCTTTTACATCATCTATGGTAAAACCACACACTCTATAGGTATCATTCATACTCACCCATGGTTCATCTGTATCAACACAATTATCTTTCATACTCATCTGTACATTTACACCCTTATCATAACCTGTTCTGATTCCTACCTATACCTATAAATTCCCCTTGTACTACATCCTGACTAAATAATTTCAAATGCTTAATTTTCCTATATTCAGCTAACATCAATTATTTATTTTCCAAACCTAACTTCTCATGCATACTAGGGTCATACTCATTTCCAACCAATTATTCATCACATTTTCACGAACATTAATACTAATCTTTCCACACATACAGGAGGCCCTCACCCAGTTGAACCCTCTGACTACTTTGTTTCCCGAACATCTTGGCTGCAAACCGTAGCTATATGCCCTTCTACACCACCATTCAGTATTATTTATCATGCTGCTCCTTGCACATCCTCGCATAGTGACCATTCTTACCATAATTACCGCAAATCACATTTGTACGATAACTCCTACATCCACTCACTACATGCCCAGTCATACCACACTGGTGACACTTAACCACTTTCTCTTTCTTACACTCACTAATACGATACCCTGTCTCTCCACACCCGAAACATGTTCCTAATGCCCATCTACACATTCTTTTCATGCCCTACATTCCCACACCTATAACACTTTTCTTCGCGGACACAACTACCCTGACCTACCTCCCCTGCCCACTAACACTCCTATATCTCCAACCCTGATTGCCTTGCCTAAACTCTTCATTTGTCCTTACAGGTATTCCCACATTATTCGCCCTAACACTCCTATCTACTAATCTATCGTTTACCCTCATTAGTCCTTCATAACAGCATCTCTAAAACTAACAAATTTGGGTACACCTTACTCCCATTCCAGTTCTCAGATTCACAAATTTTACTTTCTTTTCATATATCTATCTAATTGTAGTCCTCAACTATTTCTAAAATATCATCCCGTGTCAATCTTTCCCTCGTCCAACTCATTTTCTCCTTCCGTTTCAAATTAATAAACTCAGCAAACTTTCCAGGCACAGTAGTCAAACACTTCTTCTTAAATTCCTTATTCACATTTATGCCTTCTTCCCCATTCTTCTTTTCTGGCTAACGTTTCCCACCTACATACATACATTGATATTTGCCTCTCCTACATTCATCCATGCTTCATCAAAAATCATTCTTAGGCTTATACCTAACACTCCCTTTCATACGTTTTGCCTGTTCAATTATTTTTTTTTTTCACACTTTCATAATCAACATCCCCTACACTCATTATCATACTATACATCGTCAACAAAAACCCTGTCAAATATTCTCCTAACTGCCTAGTCCAAACTCTCTTACTATCCCCATTCTTAGCCTGACAGAACCTTTTATACTCCCTAAAAAAGTCATACACATCCCTACTCCTATGTTCATTCAACCTGTCACACCTAGGTACCTCTCTCATAACCACTGTCTTACATACTTCAACTTCATTCCCACTACTATCTTCTCTGCCTAATCCTTCTTGTTTCTTTCTTCCTTAGTCGAATATAATGAATCCAATTCAGCACTTAAATTCCTGACCTTTCCTCTTTTCCTTCTTCATATTACTTTTACATTTCTTCTCATTCTTCGTATCACATTTCTGTTCATCTTTACTATGCCTAATCCCCTTATCTTCCATCTCACTATCACTACCTTTCCCATCATCACTTACTTTAGCCTTCTCTTCCACTACCAACCCTTTCCCGAAGCTGAAGGCACTCCTCCTACAACACCTTCACCCATGAACTTTTTCATCATCCCCATTACTTGCCCCATCATAGCTTCCATTCGTTTCTCCATTCGTTCCTCATTCTCTTGCATCTTCATTTCAAAACCTCCTTCCACTCTCTTTAAAGTTCCCATAACCGCTTTTAGTTCCTTTCACATCTCTTTATTTACAAGTCTCAGCCTTGCATTCTCAAGCAACAACTTCTCTTCCTCTATGGACAACTTCTCCAGCCCTTTAACCGACCGCAATTCCTCCCTTAATAGTTTGTTCTGCTCTCTCTTTTTTTCAGTCTTAAATCTTACTTTGTATCTTATTAGCCCTTACTCCAAGAGTCCATCTATCAATACAACTTCAGCAGTCCCTGTTCCGGCGGCAAAAAAATCTGGCGTGATGTCACAAGAACAACCGTAAGACCCTTAAATCACTCTAACTGACAAATGTGTCCTCAGCACAAACTCTCCCCTTACGTTATCAACTGAACTCCTAGACATAAGGGAAATAAAAAACCATAACCTTTATAATATATTCCTTAAAACTAATATACTTGACACAAAAACCCACCCAACACCAAGTAAACCCCTTAAAATCAATAAAAGAAAAGAAGCTCAATACTTAACACTAACAAAACAAACCTAAATTTACCACAACACAACCCTAACTTGAAAAAAAATACACACACACACACACACACACACACACACATATATATATATATATATATATATATATATATATATATATATATATATATATATATATATATATATATATTGCGTGTGGTCACTAACACTTTCAAAAGATAATAGTACAAAAAACACTTGAGTAATCTTTCACTGAGCCAACTGTCTTTATTGGCAGAGCACCACTATATGAGGAACAGGAAATTCTGTTAATTTGCCACAATGGCCTTAACTCTTCGGGGTCATTGGTGTCAAGCTCATTATTATCATCATCATCATCATCATCCTCTTTATCTTCATACGAAATCTTAATGCACAGGCCAGGTCATCAACGGTTGAGCAATCCAAAAGAGCTATTACACGCCAGGTTAGCAACTAAAGATCAGCATTCAAAAAATAAGTTGTCCATAGGAGGAATTACGGTGGTTGAAATAAGTAAACACTTCCACGCTGGAAAAAATATTAATAATGATAATCCTGCATTCACACACACAACTGCTTCTAGCTGCAGTCAAATAAAAAAAAGCATTCGCCCAAGACATTTGCCACTGTCCTAACCTAGCTAAAATCATAAACAAACAACCTCACTAATACCAAGAGTCTTTCTCACAACAACCAATCATTACACTAACTACCTCACGCTCACTGTCACACACACACTTTCTCTCTCTCTCTCTCTCTCTCTCTCTCTCTCTCTCTCTCTCTCTCTCTCTCTCTCTCTCTCTCTCTCTCTCTCTGTGGATTTGCGTAATACATTATAGGTAAGTTGCGAAAGGTTAATTTTTGCACATGACTCATAACAAGTTTTCCTTTCAGTGGTAGTAAATGAAAAAATATTGACATTTGTCAATTTAAAAACCATTTTAATTGTTACGAACTCATGAGTGCTGCATTCCTCTTTAAGGTAAGAGAGCCTATTTGAAATATTAGACAGGAATTATCGACTTGGAAAAAAGTCCTCTCAATTGCAAGGGGAAAAAAAATAAATAAATAAAATGTTCCATAGAGGTACATATGAGTTATTGTACTTTTTATAGATAAATTTACGTGTGGTTGTAGTACTTGGAGACTAATCATTTGTTAAAATAAAGGAAAAGACCACAGACGTTAATGTGGGTTGTGTAACAGTAGATATGGCCTTGGCGAAAGAACAGAAAATCTTGCTAGCCATTTATATCTAGTAGGTATGAGCGAAATTCATATTTCTAGCGGAAAGATCCCGCTTCTGTTAAAGTCTTAGATCTCATAGAAATAAGAACAGGATAGTTTTTGCCATTCATTCTGATTTCATGAAAGCTTTTTGGATCATTTGTGTTTGTGAATAACACCTTGTTGCTCGCCTACAGATATGCAACACAACTGGAATATGATATCCTTATTCATGAGTATCTAGCCCCATAACATACACACTACAGACTTAAAGACGTCCAAGGTATTCAATCCTTCACTAACTATATAAAAACTCCTCTCATAACTAAGAAAGATAAAATCCTTCTGATACACATTCTTCCTTTTGGCCACGTCTTAGGAAGAACACAACCAGCTACTGGACAAGTTTACTATGTCCTCACCTCTGGAAATTTGGAAAATGTGCAAGAAAATCTTGGATTTTTCCCATAGATACGATATTAATATTGATATTGTACTCAGTACCAGTCAAGCGCGAATAATAAGAATATAAATTTCGACTTTAAAACTTCTTTCAATCCTCCTTACAGCTTTACTTTTCCAATCACAGTCTATAACCTTCTCTTCAATATGTTTTTATCTTTCATACAGACCTGAGAACGCTCTTACAATGTGTCTCAACACATCATGTTTTATATATATATATATATATATATATATATATATATATATATATATATATATATATATATATATATATATATATATATATATATATATATATATATATATAGTTCAGGTGCAACGATGTCGCACTGCTTAGTACCAAAGCTATCTTCAAAGTCATGGGAGACTTGCAATCATTTATCTTGTGGATATTACGGACACGAAAAGCTGTGAAAAAGCTCAACTAAATGTCATTGTACGTTGATCAATTGTTATTTAGATAATGATTAATTGTTTATGCATTATAGTAGAGGATTCATTTATATGTTGGTGCACTAATCGTCTACCCCTCCCACGACATATGTGTCCCCCCCCCTCTCTCTCTCTCTCTCTCTCTCTCTCTCTCTCTCTCTCTCTCTCTCTCTCTCTCTCTCTCTCTCTCTCTCTCAGGGTATTTTTTCCCGCGTTTGCTTGCTGGACTAGTCGACATTTTTTGGGACAAATTTCTTTCAGAATTTCTTTAAATGTATCTGTTCAAATATTTTATAGATTTTGTTTTTAATTAACTCTATAATCTTATTTCGTGCTACGTGTTTTATGGTATTTAGCCTACATATATTAACTTTCCTCTTTATTTTCGTATCAATTCCTTTTTATTTCTTCAAGCAGTAGACTTAAATGTACTATATCTTAGCTCTAGATTCCTTTTTTCACTTTTTCATCTTCAGTCTCTTAGAATCCCTGCTCTAACAAAGCAGCATAAGAAACAGATACCTTCAGGTCTGCACTCAGTAACGAACGTTTCCCTGCGCAATGACACGAGAAAAACACCCGTAACACCTCCCTTACACGGGCCCTTTCCTTGCGATCCTTCGTACGCCGATGGATTTCTTCCTCTACATTCCTGGCAAAGGAGACTGGATCTCCATTGATCGCCTAGACCCGCATATCTTCCGGCAGATAACCCGCCTATATTAGCCTAGGCCTCTCAGGAGCAGAGCAGGCTATTTCACATGTATGTCATTTTTAAAGGGGGACCAATGTACCCCACATGTTTCTTACACGTTTGCACAATATAACGGTTTTGGATTTTTTATCTTACCACTCGCCCTTCCTTACATTGTGAACAAAACAACATATATAAATCGGATGGTTCGTGTTTATTTTGTTTGAATTTTTGTGATGTCTTGTTCTTAAGTCCTGGTATATATTTATACTTATATATATATATATATATATATATATATATATATATATATATATATTATATATATACATATATATATAAAGATAAATATATATATATATATATATATATATATATATATATATATATGTATATATATATACATATATATATATATATATATATATATATATATATATATATATATATATATATATATATAGTTTCTATAGAGTTAACCCGCGAAGTTGTTGTTTTGAACTTTACTTTATATTTCCATTTTCATGACTGTTGGTAACATCGCAGTTTCTCTTTATTCAAATTATTTTTTTACATCCAGTAAATAGTTATTATAATGGAATATAAGAAGTTAGAGGTCAATAATGAGGAATCTTTCCGTACATGACTGAATTATATATATATATATATATATATATATATATATATATATATATATATGTATGTATATATATAAATGTGTGTGTGTGTGTGTGTAGAAATCATGAAAGCTGACACGTGATGTATATAAAATGTATTATAGCCGCGAAAGGAAAAATGAAAATACTTGATTGGAATCAGTACTTTCATCCATTATGGACATCAACAGACTCAACAATGAGAACACATATACAAAGACATCGTATTTATACAGGAGAAGGGGATCCCACAACTGTCAGTTTCTCAATAATTCAGGAAAGGTCAGATTAGTTGTTGAATAGTTGTTGTTCTGTCCTTCTTGTAGTTTCAAGGTGTTTCTTCAGGGAGAGAACACTAAGAAAAGAGATCGACCACGCATATAGTGATTTCAGTGTTCTCTCCCTGAAAAAACACCTGGAAACTACAAGAAGGACAGAACAACAACTATTCAAGAAGTTACGGAAGGCTAAATAAGATTTTATGCGGGATGTTCCTCTTGACTGGAGAATACCCTTATTAAATGTTATCTATTCCTGACTTAAAGAGAAATTGCAGGTTTTATTTGTTCATTTGGAAAATAAATTGAATAGACTAATACAGGCAAGTGATTGGAACAAGAATTTTCAAGATAATTGTGTTATAAATTTCACAGATAAACCTGTATCAAGTGGAGTAAAAAAGGCTTTTGGGGTATCATAGATATTGCCACTGCTTTGTAAAATTGGAAAAAAAACTAAGAAAATTCCCCAGCGTAACATCGACATTGCTAAAGGGCTTATTTATTCTGTGATGGGATATGCAAAGACCTGCAATTTCCCTAAACGTTTTTCAATAGCCTTAGAATCCTTAAAAAATGACCATGAATTGTATATTTCAAAAGCAGACAAAGCTAATGTATTAGTTATTATGAACAAAACCACTTATTTCGAAAAGATGTATGTACTTTTATCAGATGTTTCCACTTACATAAAATTAAGAGTTAATCCCTTAGACGATGTCATCAAAGATTTTAATAAAAACTTAGAATCTATCTTAAACCAAGAAAAATCGTTAATTGAATCCTTTATCTCTACTGGTCCGTCTTTACCTTATTTATATGGTTTAATTAAAACCCATAAAACAGGAAATCCAATCGGACCAATAATCCGTGCTACAGGTTCTATTAGCTATAAATTATCCAAATATTTAGTCGAATTACTTTCCCCTATCTTAGGAACTATTTCAACCTCTCATATAAAAAAAAATATGTTGATCTCTGCGAAAAATTACAAAAAGTTTACCTTACGTCCAGACATAGATTAGTAAGTTTTGATATGACTTCGTTGTTTACCAAGGTGCCGGTTGATGACTTATTGTATTTCTTGTCAAGTATTTTAGATGTTTATGATTTACCTATATCAACCCATACTATTATTGAACTCATTTGGCAGTGCATTAAAAAGTGTAGATTTAGTTTTAATGGAGATTACTATGAACAAGTTTTTGGTATGGCTATGGGTAATCCTTTGTCCCCACTTTTATCCAACATATATATGGAGTTATTTTAATCTAGATTAATTCCTTCAGTGTGGTCCTCCCAAATTGTTTGGTATCGATATGTTGATGATGTTCTAGGTATTTTAGAAGAAAATTTTAATCTTGACGGTTTTGTTTCAATCATTAATTCATTAGTACCATCTATAAAATTTACTATAGAAAGTGAAGAAAATAACCGTATCCCATTTTTGGACGTTTTAATAGTTAGAGAAACAGATAAATTTAAGTTTTCCATATATAGAAAGCCTACCAATAATTTTTCATATATATATTTCTACCCCGGTCACTCTAGAGATATAAAACATTCAGTTTTCTCCTCCATGTACCTTAGGGCATTTAGAATTTGTAGCCCTAAGTACATTGAGGACGAGTTCACTAAAATTAAGAATATTGTAACAAATCTTTGCTATCCCAAATATTTCTTAGAAAAATGTATGAATAAGGCTAAGAAAACACTTTATAGTGTCCAGTTACAGAGGAATGAAACAATTAATAATATTCTTTGTTTGCCATTTCATGTTTGTTTTTTAGATATTATACCCTTTTGAAAAAAACTAGACATTGTCACAGTGTTTAAATATAACTGTACGTTAAAAAAAAAAACATATTGATTAAGAATAGTTCTGGAAATGATAGTAATGTAATATATAGCATTCTTTGTTCAGAGTGTAATTCTATGTTGGCCAAACATCCAAAGGGTCAAGTCACAAAATTGGATAAGCATAGGCAAATAAAATAATCCATGTAAATGACTATATCCAAAGGAATATTGTTGAATCCTTTTTAATCTCCTTTACCAAAGGTGAAATTTGAATCTAAACCCAGGTCTGTTTTCCGTTAATCAAGTATTATCCTTTTATCTAAAATCTGACTTTTCCGGAATTATTGAGAAACTGACAGCTGTTGGATCCCATTCTCCAGTATAAATACGATGTCTTTGTATATGTATTCTCATTGTCGAATCTGTTGATTTCCTTAATGGATGAAAGTACTAACTCCACTCAAGTCTTTTAATTTTTCTTTTCGTGGCTATAATACATGTGTATATATATATATATATATATATATATATATATATATATATATATATATATATATATATATATATATATATATATGTATATATATATATATATATATCTCTATATATAAATTATATTTATACATATACACACACACATATATATATATATATATATATATATATATATATATATATAAATATGTATATATATTTATGTATATATATATATATATATATATATATATATATATATATGTATATATAAATATATATATATGTATATATATATATATATATATATATATATATATATATATATATATATGCATATATATATGCATATATATATATATACATATATATATATATATATATATATATATATATATATTATATATATGCATATATATATGTATATATATATATATATATATATATATATATATATATATATATATATATATATATATATATATATATATATATATATATATATATATATATATATATATATACTTTCTATAGATATAGCTTCCGGCCCTCATCTTATAAAAATAAGATTATTTTTGTATTGGGCAGGAAATTTCCCCATACATATGTGCATGCTTATTAGGAACGAAACTTTTGAATATACTTGCAGTCCAATTTTCTTTAGCCTGAGGGAATGAAGAGAATGCCAGCACAAGCTACGTATGCTTTTTACGTCTTTATCAGTATGAATCGCGCTACGCTCGGTGTTCGTAAATCATAACCCTAAAGAGAGAGAGAGAGAGAGAGAGAGAGAGAGAGAGAGAGAGAGAGAGAGAGAGAGAGAGAGAGAGAGAGAGAGAGAGAGAGAGAGAGAATCCGGGTAACCTTAATGGATATTGCTAAAAGTTATTTCGTGGAATAGACCCACTGTTATTTCTCTAACATAATTTGATTCGTGTTTTTAATGATGCGTTCAGTCGACTAGATTCTAGTTTTCCAAGTAAACAAAGGTAAACAAACAAAGATTTTTTTATGTTAATACAATTTATTTTTGTAAATATGAAAAATTATAAGATTATATAGATATTTTGTGTATGAAAAGGCCAGGAATATTTCTTTAAACATAAAGAAATATGAAAGCATAAAGGGGAAAATAGTAAGATGAAATTCAGCCACCAAAAATATATTCATTATTCTTTGAAAATGTTATGCAGTGAAAAAAATCGTTACACAATAACAAAAAAACAGATATTAGTTTCTGCTTAAACTATAGGGTCTTGAATGATAGTGATAGTGAATGAAATGGCCAAAAAAAAAAAAAAAGAAAAAAAAAAGACAGAACAAAACCACACCCCCTCTTCTAAAAACCCCAGCACTGGGCGTTCCTTCACGACAACCCTGGATTAGAAATTAATCAAGATCGCGGTTAATTGCATTTTCCAATGTCTCAGAATCACCCCAGGATCCTTGTCCATCTGGACTTCTAAAGTGAAATCGATGGTGGGAAGCAGATGTTGTTCATTTCTCTCATCATATCATATTCCAAGTATTAAATGCCAAACAACAAAAC
>NC_090740.1:106875311-106885311 GCF_036898095.1 Palaemon carinicauda | reverse complement strand
GGAAAAAGGCGACCTAATACAAGATATTAAATGATTATCATTTATGCTGTCTGATACCATAGTGCTTCAACCTTTATTTCCTTCCTGAAGAAGTCACTAGTAATGCATGTAGCTGCGGGTTGCTTAAATAATGGTACGATATTTGAAAGTTGGGAAGCATATGAATTACGTGCCTGAAATATCTCATTTGTTATGGATTCAAGTTTCACCTTTGAAATTCTATGAACGATAAAGTCTGTTCCCACGAGATCCGAGTCAAGGTTGCACGAAGTATATTCAGATCCAAATGTGCTACTAATTAGGTACCAATGTAGTATTTCAATCGCAATAGCTACTAAAAGTCTTGAACATATTACTTTTGTATATGACTGGATTGGGTGTGCACTGAATGGGCCTACGGTGAATCATAACTCACTGATTTTTGCATTTATAGAATAAACCTTTCATTTACGAAGATATATTGATTATGTATATTGTGGTGAGCGTGCCTTATAATTTCAACAACAAATATAGATTCAGCTATATATCAACAACAGAATATTGAACTTCATTACCCAGTCAGATGAAATTACTCCTTTCTCAAAACGAATAACAAAGTAATAGGTATTGATAACATCTTGAGACACGATTTCCTTACTTAGAGAAAATTTTCCCTTTTCGCCAAATTTAAACTAAATGTTATAATTTTGAGATCGTATCGAATCGTCAGAAAATCACCAGGATGATTACCATATTTTAGTCTTAATAGCAGCGTATCATAAGTGTTAGACCTTATATACTACTCCGATTATACTAGAAAATTTAAGATCGTTTACAAAAGAGAAAACAGATCTTAGCAATGAATAAGATTTTTTTTATCAGATTGTATCATTTGGCGGATCTTTATGAGACAGTTGTCGCCACTTTTATTTCCTTGACTACACTTATGTATGCCTTTCAATACCTCCACTTGGATGGTGTATTCAACCTTATGCTCATCAACTGTAAAGTTCACAATTCTTTCTTCCAAAGTTGTTACTTAGATTTTTGAGATAAATGGATTTATTTATTTAGCGTTGTGGTATTTATATTGTGGTGGTTTTTAACTCTAATTGATGGTGGTGTATTCTTATACATAAGCAGAGGACACATTAAAAAAGATCAGTTGACACCTTTAATGCGAATAGAATTATGAATAATGCAATACCAGCATATTTTCGTTTGATAATCCCACAAACATCAAACCCTTCTGTTCTTCTCTCCATGCGTTTCAGTGTGTGCATGGGTGTGTTTAGTCAGTCAACTGAAAGTTTGCTTTAATGTGTTTATATTTGTGTTTTTTTTTTTTTTTTTTGTATTAAATCATTTAAAAAAATTTGTTAACATGCAGCATTTGGCAAACAAATGCTATGGATTCTTCAGTAATCCCTAAGAAGAATTGTTGATAATGATAGGCGATATAGATTATTATAAAAAATAGGTAAATATTTTGGTTGTTTGGGTGTCAATACCTCTGACTGGATGAATACTTACTACCCTATCGCAAAAAACTTCTCTGACTACAAATGGGTAAATTAGTAATGGTGTATTTATCTGACGTAACAGACCTCATCATATATATATATATATATATATATATATATATATATATATATATATATATATATATATATATATATATATATATATATATATATATATATATATATATATATATATATATAAAAGATCCAATGAAATCGTACATTATATCACTGTTGGTTTTACAGTCTTTTTATGATATTCAGTTTTTTACTTGGTTTCCGTCAAGTTCTTAAATCTTTTGCTTCATTTTCTCAACATAGTGATAATCTAGAATATCTTCTACAGCTAAAGATGAATATACGTATTCAGAAAACATCATTCTAATTTCAGAGGAGATAAGATATGCCCATCCCTTTCCTTGCATGATTTTCTGTTTCCTGTATACTAAGCATATTTACTGGAATTTCTCCTCTTCTTGTCTTTTATTTAACTGTTTCACATATTCTTAACTCACATCGCCGCGGCAACCGGAAATAGTTATTGTGTCCAGCCTTCCCCTGACAAATCTCCTTCCTCTCCCAATCCTGACCAAGTCTAGAATTTAACCTTACGTTTAAAAGTTCTAGTTTGAATTTCAGGATCAGATGATCTTCCAGATCTCCCCGGGAATAGCGAAGCCACACACAGAAATCATTATTCACAAATATCCCTTGACAAAGCTGTTGAATTCTCTTGCACAAATAACATGCAAAAATAGTTATGTTAAAAAGGAACAAACGTTTGATAGACAAGACAAGGATTTCAAATATGTCATATCTATGAAAGCTCAAAACATTTAGATCTTATTTACGCAAGTCGCAGTCATATACCCCAAAGCAACGCTAATCCAATATTCATGAATGTTATTAAAGCTTACCATGTCATGGTAAATCTACAATTTATAATTGCTTAAAAATGCACCTTCATAAACTGTTTAAAAATCATATAAAATCCTTCCTAGGATTTCCTTCACTCAAGGTTTCATGTAACCTCCCTCTCTCGAGATATGACAATCGGATTTTAGGAAATAAAATTTTTCCCCATATGCTCATATAAATACATCTACGTCACATACCCACAACGACATACAGACATTTAATATTTTACTTACACATATAACAAATAGTACTTTCTTAACTTAACTATTCATGAACAACCCCGTTTATAAAGTAATTTGGAGTTATTTCAGATACAATTAAAAAAAAAATTAATCTATTTTTCTTATGAATAAATCGTATTGCGACTCCATATTTATACTTAATAAGACTAAAAATCTACCAAAGATGTTAAAACAAAATCGATTTATAAGAATTCTACGCGTGGTCTTTTAGTTATACTCTTCAACTTTATAAGAACATATCTATGTGCATAATGCAAATTCTATGTGTAGAAGCTTTACTTGAATAATTTTGAATGGCGAAAAGGGCCGTGCTAAGATCCCCCCCCCACCTCTCTCTCTCTCTCTCTCTCTCTCTCTCTCTCTCTCTCTCTCTCTCTCTCTCTCACACACACACACACAATGCATGTACAGGTAAAAGCTTCATTTATTAACGACTATTGCTTCAGTTGAATTATCCGTTGTCTCCAAAGCGTAAATCGAATTCGTCGTAACTCACTTAAGATTTGAAAGAAATAACGGGATCAAAGAGAAATGAGGGATGATAAAAGTAATTTGAATAAAATTTTAATAAATTCATCCATTCTAAGATTTAGGAAACTGCTAAACAAGAATTACTTTCCTCAAAATTGACGAAGGAGAAAAGGCAACGGTAGGTCGGGTTATTGGGTTCCCCAAACTACCCATCTTTAATACAAAATGCCGCTATAGTTGCAGGCATTACTAGGAACAGATAGGTTTGGGAGGCGGCTTGAACTCCTGTCTCCTAGATTACGAAACAACAACTTTTTTTGATAAGCTACCAAAACCCTTTTGATGAATAGGTGGAAAAGTAGTATTATAATAATGAGATCTGATATTGTCTAATATGCGTTTTTCTAAGCAAGAATTGTGAGTCCTGATGCATAAAACTATGGCTTGTGATGGCGGGTAATCTCTGAGAGTTCTTTAAGCAGTGCTCTAATATGAAGCTCATTGAAATACCTCAGAAATTACTTCCAATTTAGAAAATTTAACTTAAAAAATATTATATCTTGATTTGCAAGAGCTTTCTATTTTGTGAAAAATCTGAGAATTAAATTTTATATAAATAGTGTTACTCCGATAAATCAAATTACGATATAGTTACCTTGAAAGTACCATTACTCTAGAAATTTCCTTACATCTACGAAAAATAATCAATCTGAAGTAATTACTTTGAAAATGAGAGCATTGTTTGTGAGAGTAGACCCTTCTTCTAATAATTTTCATAAATATATTGTGGTAAATAATGTGAGAGTTGCAGATATAAATGACATTACAATTAGTATAATTTAACTTGTAAGCATTACAAAGAAATAAGGATTAAGGACTTGAGTCAGTTTTCTCAATTTAAGGACAATCTAAAGTTTATTAGTATTTAGTACAGACAAACCTAAACTGTATCTTTGCATAGGCATTTCCTTGTAAATCTTCAGTGAATCAATTGGAACGAAAGCAATTTTTCTTTGAAAATTAAACCCTTTTTTTCAGATATGATAAAGGTAAAGCAAATATCTCAGGTTCTCTTGATAAAAACTTAAGGTCTACTTAATTATGACTCGATCTTTTAATGTATTTATAAACTGTGTTTTTTTTTTTATTCTTGGGTTGCTCAGAACAACTGTTTAAAGGAAAAGTTTGCCATAAATCATCCTATAAGTTTCATATTCTAATACTCTATATCTAAAAAAAAAAAAAAAAAAAAAAAAAAAAAAAAAAAAAAAAAAAAAAAACTGTTGAGTGAAAAAGAGAAAAGTGTTATGCACATATCCTCAATGAATATTGGGAGATATTTACAAACATATATACAATTTAATATGAAAGGAGTTCACATTACAACAAGTAAAAAGGTGACCCTACAGCCAACCAAACAGTCTGAGAGTATATAGTGCTGGCAAATGTGAATACGGAAAGCTTAGTTTCTAATATAAAAAATATCTTAGTAATATTCATTCATATCTTATATTATCTTATTCTCTCGTTCTCATCATTGCCCCGAATTATAATTTTATTCTCAATTAGTCTCACATTTAAAAAAAAACAAATAAATGACTACTTCAAAACTGGAAATGAGAACAGTTTTATTAAAATCAAGACACTAATTCGTTGATAAATCGTGTTCTCATCAAACAAACCTAGAGAGGGAATAATTGCTCAAATTACACTGTTAAGCTGATGAGTTTTAAATTAAATACATTGTCATCAAGGTGTTGATTGAGAAACTTTATTCCCAAATTTATCCTTAATGAAGATTTTTTTTTTCTGGAAAGCTACTATTGAATGTCAAGAAAATCAAGTTTTTTTTTCAAAGATAATTTATTTTTTTAGATAAAAAAAAGTCTTTAAAAGACCTTAATGTATTTACTAAAGAAAGTATTTTGCCGTGGAATTGATAAATACTTGATTTACACACTGCGAATGTAAAGTTTCTAATGGAATGTTTATACTTTCACTATAAATCCGAGCAATCTTATCAGGAAATCCTTGCCACAGAAACGAATGTCAAACAGCTGAAGCATTCATTGAATTAGTGATGTTGGCAGCGTTAAAGACCGCTCTGATAAGCTACCCAACCACATTACATTTTTTCCTGCTTTATTGACAACCCACTTACATAAAAATTCTCGTGGTTTGGCTTTTCAGTTCAATTCTGTAATCCGCATATGTCTCCCTGCACATTCAGCCAATAGAAGTCATGACCATTGATTGGTTCGTTCGTACAAACAGGAAATCATTGCACAAAGCAATATCACTTATACCAGCTGTATCAATCGGTCAACAAGTAGTTTTTGCATTGTTAATGAACACAAAATTCCCTGCAATAAATCCATCCAGTATCATATGATCGTTGACATTTGCTCCATAGACTTGGAAGATGTTTACATATTATGGCAACTCTAAGGGTAGGCTCCACTTTCAAGGGGTGCCAATCGTACAAAATATTTTCCAAAAATACACTAATCAAGACACGCTAATGAAATTTTCAGGCATTATTAGCACTATAATAAGGCATATCCTCTGTAAGTTTTATCATCCTACAGGGAAAATAAAGGATTTTATGAATAAAAATGTGAAAATCGGAAAAGTCATTTGGTGACCGGTGAGAAACTGCTGTCTTGAATTGAAATTCGGTCTGTAGGCATGTTTGTTTATCCACCTGGAACTTGCACACAAAGTTTTATCAAAATCGAACAGTAAATAAGCACACGGCAAGAAAAAAAAAACGAGCAATAACCCAAGCCGATGATGGAGCGAACCTAGAAATAAATATTCACCAAAAATTGAAATCTTGATTTAAGGACAAAACCTTCTGTGTTTTTGTAGGTATTATGTCAATTGATAGCCTAAAACATCTAAATATTATATTACTTGAGGCATAAGAGCAGGACAGGCAAAGAAATACACCCCTCTCCCGATAAAAAAACCAAGAAAAAGCGATTTTTTTCTGATGCATAACATAACCTAACCTAACCTAACCTTCTTAACCTAACCTAACCTAACCTAACCTTCCCAACCAAACCTAACCTAACCTAACCTAACCCCTACAAGGTGAATGGTATATAATTTTTCCACCTGATTGTTTTTTTGTTTTTTTTTTTTCTTTTTTTTTAATGATACGGATTTTTTTTTTGCTGAAAACTGGTAAGCTATCTAATTTCGTAAGAATAGAGAGATATAAAAATCAAAATCGAGGGAAAATATTAGAAATTATGAATTGCATTATTTTTACATTATTTTTTGTAAAAGATAAAGGGGTTAGGAAGTCCTTAAATTTTTTCATAAAAAAACGGAAATTCCACGACTGAGATTTATTTTGATAAAGGGGGAATGTAAATCCTTGTTCAGTAATATGATTTTTTCTTTTTTTTATTTAAAACAGTACTATGACAATTAGAATTTAGCCAAGACTTGGGAAAATAACTGATGTAAATATTAAAGATAAAGAATAAAAGCAAAAAATTTCAAATACTGATTATGACGGATGGTTATGAAGAGGAACTTATTTTCTCATACAAAAAAAAAAGTAAGAGCTTTTTATTTTGCAAGAAAGAGGTTGGTAATGGGATAAAAAGGATTCCCTATCGAAGAGCACGAGCAACCACAAACTTATTCCTAGTCACGGAAAATATGCACAGGAAATATGCACAGAAAAAAAAAATAAACCTTTCTCTTTTCGTACTAAATAAGAAGAACAGATACATTGATTGGAAGTATTAGTCCCTTGAAGGCGCTACAAGACCTAGGCTGTTCACTTGAAGGGGAAGGATTTGAACTGAGGAAAGAAAGGTTGTTAGTTTATTTGTTCGTATCTGGACGCGAATGAAAATAAGAACAGGTAAGAAATTCTAAGAGAATGAAATAATTCATTATGCATGTTATAACTATTAAATGAGCTACAATCCTATTTGGAATAGCAAGTTGCTACAAGCAATAGAGCTACAACAGGGACGATAACCCATCGAATAAAAGAAATAAGGAAATAAATAAAGTACATATAAGGAGTAATGAATTAGATTTATATTATATCTTGAAATCAGTAACAATAATAAAATAGATTTCTTATGTATGAACTATGCCTTTACTGTTAGCAGTGGTAGCAATTCGTTAAGAGGTAATGTTGATTCCATTACTGCTATAGTAACTTATTACAATCAATATTTTTACCTTTGAAAGTTATAATAATGAAAAATTCGCTACCATCCTACATCACTTGTATTATTATTATGGAGAGACTGAAGAAATAAATGTTATGAGACGGAGTACGGGTATTTCAGGCACCATATGATATAAATTGCCTTCAAATGAATGATTCTCTAATAAAAGTTTGGAAAAAGACTCCGTTCGATGAGGTGATCTGCAAATTGCTCGAATTTCCTCTCTTTGCCGAAGTAATTCTGACGTCCTTTCGCTGGGTTAATGGGACACTCGAATCCTTGGCTGAAAAGTCTAGTAAAATAAAGGGCTTTAATTTAAGAAATAACTTTAGATTGATCATTTCAGTTCTTAGAGAGCACTGATTTCTCTCTCCTGTTCCTCTAATAGAATGGTTCCCAGCCTTTCTCACTTTGAGGAAATCGCAAAACAGTTTTTCTCATCCGAAAGAACCCCAATGGACAGGGGTTGGTCTGAAAAAATTTTATTCAATCTCAGTCTCGGCAATAAACAGAGAAGTGGGGCATAGTTTGACGGTAATTTGTTTCACTCGTGAATAAAAGCCTCTTACTGAGACAGCTATGGAGGAAGCACCATCAGTGAAGATTCCTAAACATCAGTTCCAGGACAAAACAAGATTCAAAATACAAAGAAAATATAATGAAATATCTTGTTCTGAGGCTTTCCGTTAAAAATTAAGCATATAGTTTGTGAAGTTTGTGAAGTCAAGTTAGCATAGTTCGGGTTCGGTAGGCATTGCTTCAATGCTTGTCCATCACGGTCATTTCAGAATTTATGTGGGACCCAGTTTCTCTAGGTGGGGCAATATTTATATATATATATATATATATATATATATATATATATATATATATATATATATATATATATATATATATACATATATGTATATATATATATATATATATATATATATATATATATATATACATATATATATATATATATATATATATATATATATATATATATATATATATATATATATATATATATATGTATATATATACATATATAAATATACATATATATATATATATATATATATATATATGCATATATATATATATATATATATATATATATATATATGTATATATATATATGTATATATATACCTATATATATATATATATATATATATATATATATATATATACATATATGTATATATATATATATATATATATATATATATATATATATATATATATATATATACATATATATATGTGTGTGTGTGTGTGTGTGTTATCCTCAACATCATAAAACTTTTGCCAGTCCACTGCAGAATAGACGCCCCAGACAAGTCCACCAACTCCGGTTTATTTATGGTCCTTCTTTGCCAGTTTATATCGGTCAATTTTTATAATTCGTCAATCCATGTCTTCTCTTCCTTCCCCTCCTTCTTTGTCAATGTCTAGGGACTTGTTCTTTTATTCTTAGTGTCTATCTATTATATGTGCCGGCTATATCCATTTCCTTTATTATTATTATTATTATTATTATTATTAATATTATTATTATTATTATTATTATTATTATTACTAGCCAAGCTACAACCCTATTTAGAAAAGCAAGATGCTATAAGCCCAAGGGGTTCAATAAGGAAAAATCGCCCAGGGAGGAACGGGAATAAGGGAATAGACAAATGATGAGAACAAATTGACATTAATCTATATAAAAACGGTAGCAACTTCCAAATAGATATGTCATGTATAAACTATTAGTAGCGCCGAAAACAGATATGTTTTATACAAACTATAAAAAGACTCATGTCAGTCGGTCAACATAAAAACATTTGCTCCAACTTTGTTCTTTTGAAGTTCAACCGATTTAACTAAGCGATAGGGAAGATCATTCCACAGCTTGGTAAAAGCTGGAATAAAATTCCTAGAATACTGTGTAGTATTAAGCCTGATGATGGAGAAGGCCTGGGTATTAGAATTACTGCCTTCTTAGTATTACGAACATGATAGAGTTGTCCAGGATGATCTGAACGTAAAGGATGGTCATGGTTATGAAAAATCTTATGCAACCTGCATATTGAACCATTTGAACGACGGTGCCAAAGATTAATATCTAGATCAGGAATAAGAAATTTAATAGACCATAAGTTTCTGTCCAACAAATTAAGATGAAAATCCGCATCTGGAGACCAGACAAGAAAACAATACTCAAAACAAGGTAGAATGAAAGAATTAAAATACTTCTTCGGAATAGATTGATCACAGAAAATCTCAAAAGATTCTCAATAAGCCAATTTTTTTCCCATTTGATGAAGACACAGACCTTATGTGTTTCTCAAAAGTAAATTTGTTGTCGAGAATCACATCTATAATTTTGAAAGAGTCATACAAATTTGAAGAAACATTATCAATACTTTTTCTGAGATCCAGAGAGAGAGAGAGAGAGAGAGAGAGAGAGAGAGAGAGAGAGAGAGAGAGAGAGAGAGAGAGAGAGAGAGATGATGATGTCGTTTGCCCAGCATATAATTAAATTAGATGATTGGTTGATATCGAGGCAAAATATATTCAATTCCCTATATCATATGAAAGATGACGGCCTTTATCTCTTTGCAAGCTTTTCATTCTTTGCTTTATGAAGGTAAAAAAGATTATAGTTATCCAAGATCACGTAGCAGGA
>NC_090740.1:106865311-106867811 GCF_036898095.1 Palaemon carinicauda | reverse complement strand
TGGGCTACTACTTCAGAGAAGTTCTTACAAAACCTCCTATAGTAGCCTACCATCCCAAGGAATTTTCTTACTTCAAGTCTGGATCTTGGGCAGCTTAGCTTGGTGATGGCGTCTACTTTGGCTACAACTGGAGATACCTCGCCGCTGCCGATCACATATCCCAGGTATTGCAGCCTGGCATGGTTGAAATCACTCTTGGTTAAGTTAAATGTCAAACAAGGCTGTCTTAACCTGCTAAGTAAATCCTTCAGCATAGAAAGATGGTCCAGCCAAGTATCTGATCTATGAGGTCATCTACCCTTGGTAACGGATAAGAATCCGAGACAGTTACCTCATTTAGTCTTCTAAAGTCAGTGCAGAGTCTATAGGAGCCATCTGGTTTCTCAAATAAAACACATGATGCCCAAGGACTAATACTTGGCTACGCAAAACCATGTTGTAGCAAAAAGTCAGTTTCCTTCTTTTGTATGGCTCTCTTTTGAGGGGAAACTCTTTATGGGGCACTCTTCTGAGGTTCTGTGCCTGGCTTAAATTCTAGCTGATAATCTACCAATGAAGTCTGGGTAGGCACATCTCCACAGATATGTGGAAAAAGTTCCAATAACTTTTTAAAGCACTAGCCTGTTGAGATGAGAGATTATCAAGTTTACAGTCAATGTTATTTAATGCAAGTGTATTATTTAGAGGTATGCTTTTACTTCGATCTGGAAAACCTGTATCATTAAGCTTCACATTATCTTCCCCAGGTTACTTCCAAATCAAGCGGACATTGTCACATTAGGTCTTCAACTTTTTTGGTAGGTTTATATGCACCATCTTCTTGCTTTTTCTCTTTCCCGGAGTAGAGATGACATAATCATCCTTGTTTCTGTTCATCACTGTATACGGACCTTCATATATATTTCAAAGGTTTTCCTTATGGGTACTAGCATTAAAATAGATTCACCTAGCCTAAAACTTCGTGTCTCAGCCTTATTATCAAAACTTAATTTCATCTTACCTTTAGTTATGCTTTGATTGTCATGTGCAAATTTACGAGAGGTTTCTAGCTTACCTTGTAAGTTCTTAGCATAATCTCCTAATGTTACATCTTTCGACTGATCTGTCCACATGTCATAGAGTATCTCCAAAGGACCTCTCACTTTCCTTCCAAATGACAACTTGTTGAGTGTTGCTGATGGCATACAACACGAATGGTAATCCTACATCCCAGTCTGTCTGATGTTCCTGACAGTACTTTGTAAGGGCATCCTTCAACGTCTAATGGAACCGTTCCAGAGCTCCTTGACTCTCTGGGTGGTATACTAAGGACAAAATATGTTTAATGCTCATAGCTGCCATAACCTGTCTAAATAAATCAGAGGTATAGTTACTTCCTCTATTAGTCTGGATAATCTTGGGGATACCATACTGAGTGAAAAATTTGATTAAAACTGGGATCAGTGTCTTAGAACTTATGTTCCTAAGTGGATAAGCATCGGGATAACGAATGGAACTGCACATCATTATAATCATATATTGATTCTGCTTCTTACTTTAGGGTAAAGTACCCACACAATCTAATATGACTTTGTCAAAAGGCCCAGGTAAAACAGGGATAGGCTGTAAAGGGGCAGGTTTTATAATCTGATTCGGCTTACCAACCATCTGACATACTGCACAAGACTTACAGTACTCTGTGACACTTTTCCTTATACCAGGCCAGTAAAAGAGTTGAAGAACTGCACTCAAAGTCTTCCTAAGTGTGAAGAAGATACATTATGTGCCATGTGTAATACTTTTTGCCTTAGGCTCGCTGGAATGACGATCTGGTTCCTGATCTCTCAAGTTGAACTTGCCGGAGTATGCAAAGATCTGAACCTCCTCATTTGTAGTCCATTCCTCAAGTAATAGCATACTGCTCCGCATTGATCTGGTCTTTTGCAACAACTTCACTGTAAATAGACTGCAAAGACAAATCTTCCTGTTGAGCTTTTATGATGTCAGAACATCTCATATCAAAAAGATTTTCGGAGCAATCAGAAACATTACTTGAATCAATTCCATTTTCAACCAATAATACGTTATCAGTCTTCGAACCAAACTTAGTTTCTGGCACACTTTCTTTCTCTTTTACATTACCTTCAAAACTATCAGTTTGGAATAAACTATCAATATTGATATCTGCGTCAACTGTACCAACAGAATCTTTTTCTTCAGTACCTGAAGTAGTACTTACATTGACGTCCTTAGTCACATCGGTTCCAACCTCTCGTGGGAATGCTACCACAACCAGACTTCTGCTACTCTGTATAACACAAGGAGGATACAATAATTGATCTTTTGCAGGGCTTACCTCTAATGGAGTGTCATCAACTATGGACTAGGTAGAGCCTTCCCTCCTGCCAAGTCGTTCCCCATAAGAAAATCAACATCTTGAATAGGCAATTCATCAACCACCCAAACTGTGACATAACGAGTTAATAAACCAAGCCACTTGCTCTCGATATTTTCTTCAAAA
>NC_090740.1:106855311-106857811 GCF_036898095.1 Palaemon carinicauda | reverse complement strand
TGCATAAAAGAACAATTCTATTAGAATTATCCCAGATAATGTACATAGAATGAATGCTCAATTATACCAATAAATTGACACAGGTGAAGGAGAAGCAAGGTTCTCAAGAACCAGATTATTGACAGGCAATAAATAGACAGGTTAACCACAATTATATATATATATATATATATATATATATATATATATATAATATATATATATATATATATATATATATATATATATATATATATATATATATATATATATATATATATATATATATATATATATATATATATATAAAGAAGAGGATAACCCAAAACTTTAAGCATAAGTATGATAGTAAACAGAGCTTGTTTGTCTGAAAGAAAAAAACATTAGATGCCACTTTTAAGATACCGACATTGGCTTGAGCCCAAAAATATATATATATATTTTTGGGGCTCAAGCCATGTCGTCCTGATGGAAGTTCCTATAGGGTAGCTTCCTAGGGTATATTACAACTACGGGCGATATTCCCAGAGAATTTACCTTAAGGTACCAGAATTCTAACTCCTGGAGCGAGTATCCCTCGTGAAAGGGATATCGCGACATATCAGAGGACGTATTCTAGACACGTCACATGGCAATCTACGACCTGAACAGAGATTTCGTCTCGTAGGAGGTGATTGACGAGATACGAATTCGGAAAGAAAAAAAGGAGCCGCTTCCAAGGCTTCCCTATCCCCCGATTCGTATGCGTGCCTGGCGCCAATCCTGGCGCCATCTGTATTCCTTTTTGCGTAGCTAAATAACTCGGTGTTTTTTCCTGTTTTTCCCTCGCAAATCTTGGATTTATTCAGCTTTTCATGGCTTCTTCCGTCTTCGTTGGCCTCGGATAAGTTGAGTATAGTGTCTGTTATGTATAAATGTAGGCTCTTGGTAAAATTTTGGTGATAATAGGATTAATCTTTGATACAAGAGCCGTAGCCTACCAGAGGTGTCCTGGACACTGTCACTCGCTAGGTATAAATTAGTTAGTCAGAGTGACATTCCTGGTTGTTTGGCTTTAATTAAATTTTAGCTATTTAGCTTTACATAGGATTTCCTTTCGTGCTTAGTATTATTTGGCGAAGTATTCGCCATTCTGGCCTACGCTAGGCCATGTAGCCTAGTCGTTTGGTCCTAGTACTTCATGCATGATTTTGGTTTTTCCGAGTGTAATTAAAATTTTATTGAAGCTTTAGGCTATATTTTATACATTTAAGACTGTGTGGAATATTTCCAAGATTGTATACGTGTGAGTTTCGGTGAATTAGGTAATCGATTCTCTTGGTGCCTAGGCTAATTGCTTATGGAGCCTTAGTATACTTTATCATACTCCACGGTTGCTTTTTTTCTTCGGAGAAGGTATGCAATCCCTTTCCCTCTGTTTAAGCCTTGGGCTTATCCCTAAGTGGTTTTTTCCGAAATTTATTTCGATAAAACTATACTAGGGTGTTACTGTACCTTCCTGTTCCAGTAAGTCTGGTTCAAAGAGGGACAGAACAACAGAGTTTTTAGTCTGAGTCCGTGTTGTCTGGCTTGGGCAGGAGTCTCCCTCGCTGACCTAACACTTACAAAGGGATCTTAGCTCCCTTAGGTCACTACCGAAGGTTTCTGTAAGTTATGATTCCTTCTTTTGTGATCGACCAGACTAAGTCCTGTTGCTGTTCTCGGGGGAGGATAAGTTCTTCCCTTGGGAGTAGCAACGCCTTTCCTTGCTTTGGTGCTCTGGAAGCTGGCAAGTATTGCTGGCCCTTTCCCTTAGATCTCCCTTAGGCTAAGACAAAGTTCTTGGCTGCGGGTGATCTGTCACTAAAGCAAGGTTGGCAGAACCCTCTTGTCCCTTCCCCCTCTATCTCCGTAATGGCCCTAGCCATTACTGTACTGTACCTTGCCGGCCGGCAGAGCTGGCCGGCAGGGGGTATTACTGTACTGTACGTCATTCTACTTCTGGACCTAGTATAGGTTGGGATGTGGAAATTGACTAAGCCCATTGCCGGCCGGCAGAGATGCTGGCCGGCAAGGGTCTTATGTTTTCGAGTGCTGCCCGGACCTCTCTTGGTCCCCTCATCCCATGCCTGCCGGCAGAGCCGGACGGCATTGGTCAAGGAAGCCTGAATTAAGTTTCTCCCCTTCCTTATATGCACTCTTTCGGTTGCCAGGCTTGGGGGGTTGTGTACACTCTTATCCCGGCATCCATTCTATTTTCTTCTAGTGCTGTACCTGTCCCGGCTGCCGGCCTAAGAGGCCGGCAGCCGGGCAGGTGTAGTCTTCTGGTTCTTTTGCTGCCGGCTGGCATCGGTCTTGTACCTTTGCCGGCCGGCTTATGTCAGTCCTTGTCTGCCGGTCACCAAGAGTGTGGCCGGCAGCTGGGTACTACCTTGTGTAGTTGCTGGCCGGCAGTCATTGCCGGCCAACACTGACTGTTGCCGGCCGGCAGCTGCTGCCGACCGGCACAGGCATTTGAACCAGAGTGCTGCCCGCCCTATAG
>NC_090740.1:106815090-106850090 GCF_036898095.1 Palaemon carinicauda | reverse complement strand
TGGATGTATTTTCTGCATTTTATTGTATTCAATATTGAAAATATTTCCTGTATTATCTATAGTGTATTGATAATCGATTTATTTGTTACTTACCTGCTTCTTTTGCCCATTTGTAATAATGCTGTACAATGTAAATGTTCCTGGAGTTTCGTAAATTTACATTAGTTATTGCTTTAGTTTCATTGTTCTTTTTATCATCATAATCCTTATCTTTATAATGATCGTTGATGAATTTTAAGCAAAATAACTAGATTTTGTAGTGTTTACCTTATTCCGTATTATTATATATTTACTTGTATACCATACTTAAATTAAATGCTATTTAAATTTAGAAAAGAGCTCTATTATAAAAATAAGCTAAGTTGAGGCATCATTAAATGTCTTATTATTTATTGTCTATGGCCCTTTGGAGCTCCGCCTCATACTTGCATCAGTGAAGATGCTGGAAATAGTATTAAGAGGGGAATTGTCGTAACAATTTGGGGGCCGGTCCAGGATCTGTTTTGCCGAGTAAATCAAAGTTACCGGTATAATCTAAAATTATTTTACAGTTTTTTTTTATAATTTTATCTTTTGTATAATGATCTGAATAACGGAAATTTTTGCACGAATTTATTCTAGGAAGTTGGCGTAAATTTATTTTTCCGTATGTCTATTAGTATTTTGCCGTGAAATGAAGTGTTAATGTTAAATATACGGCGCTGTGATCTTTAAGAATAATCATATTACGTATTACGAGTAATTTTTGTTTGTTAAAGCGAATGCTTTTGCTCATTTTTCTTTTGTTTACGTTTTGAAGTTAAAAAAATTTCTATTGTATATATGTTCTGAAATTAAAATTTTCTTTAATGTATAGTTTTGAATATGGATCCTTTCAGCATTAGTGATTTTTTCTAGTAACCCAAGTGTGCATTATTTGCGTAATCATCGTATGAGAAAGGATGTCTGGATGGCTATTGCAGTGAAGTATGACATTCCCCTTAAAAAGGTGTGGAGGAAATCTCAGATTAAGAATTTAGTTATTAATGCTTTGGTTGAGAAGAAGACTTTGCCTGAGGAAGCGTATTAGATGAAGAGGGATTCCAGTTAACTTTCAAGCAGTTAGAATTACAGTATGCTCGTGAAAAAGAGGAGAGAGATAGAGAAGAGAGGAGAGAGCGTGAGGAGTTAGAGAGGAAAGAGACAAGAGAGCGTGAGTAGTTGGAGAGGTAAGAGAGGAGAGAGCGTGAAGAGTTAGAGAGGAAGGATATGATAGAACTAGAGGAAAGAGAGCACAGATATCAATTAGAGCTGTTGGAGAAAAAGAGAACGATAAAAGATAACGTGAGACAAGGCGATGAAAGTGAACAGGTACTTGATGTTGTTAAGGGCTTCTAAAATGATTCAGTTGTTTGATGAAGCGGATCCAGGCGAGTTCTTTATGCTTTTTGAAAGACTTGCACTTGATTTGAAGTGGCCTGAGCATTTATGGCCCGTAATCTTGCAGACGCTATTAAAGGGTAAAGCTAGAACCGTTTTCTAGTTGTTAACATCTAGTGAGAGTAATGATTACGATTTCACTAAAGATAGTATCCTGAAAGCTTATGAGCTTACGACTGAATATTATCGTCTCAAGTTTCATAGATATACGAAGTTTGATTCACATTCATACATTGAATATTCACATAATCTTGTTAAATTACATGATAAATGGTATACAGTAGCAAGTGTCACTACCTTATATGAATATAGGGAAGTTATTTTACTTAAACAGTTCATTAGAGGTGTTCCTATTGTTGTTCAGAGCTACTTATTATAGTGTAAGGTTACAACTTAACAAAGAGCAGCTGTGTTAGCTCAGAATTACAGTTCAATCAAACCACATAAACAAAGTCAAAGACATTCCAAGAAATCTACAGGTAGAGTATCAGAGGAGAAGAAATCCTCTGGCTCATACATTAAACGTCTGTCTAAGATTAGGTGTTACAAATTTAACCAGACTGGTCACATGAAGGCAAGATGTCCAAGTAATTATAAGGAGGGGAAGAGCGAAACTTCGGGATCAAATATGGCAATTAGGAAGGTCCGGCAGGAAATTCCTGTTTCTCATTGTCATAGGTTAGATAATGAGTTTGTTCCTTTCAAGTTTGATGGGGTTGTATCAGTGTCAGACGACCTAGGTAGAAGTGTACCTGTTAGGATAGTGTAGGACACTTGTTCTTCTAATAGTCTAATTGTAAAAGAAAAGGTTCCTGGATTGGAAAAGATTTTTACATCCGATAGACTGGTTGTTAGAAGTTTGGGTGGATGGTAATAGTTCCCTTGTGTAGGTTATATCTGCATTATTGTTTATTAACTCGTTATGTCACAGTTTGGGTGGTGGATGAATTGCCTTTTCAAGGTTTTGATTTTCTTATGGGGAACGACTTGGCAGGAGGGATGGCTGTATTTAGTCCCATAGTTGATGACACTCCATTAGAGGTAAGCCCTGAAGAAGATCCATAATTGTATCCTCCTTGTATTATACAGAGTAGCAATAGTCTGGCTGTGGTAGAAGTCCCACGAGAGGGTGGAACCGATGTGACTAAGGACGTCATTGTAAGTACTACTTCAGGTACTGAAGAAAAAGATGCTGTTGGTACAGTTGACGCAGATATCAATATTGATAGTTTATTCCAAACTGAGAGTTTTGAAGGTAATGTAAAAGAGAAAGAAAGTGTGCCTGAAACTAAGTTTTGTTTGAAGACTGGTAACGTAATATTGGTTGAAAATGGAATTGATTTAAGTAATGTTTCTGATTGCTCCAATAACCTTTTTGATGTGAAATGTTCTGACATTATAAAAGCTCAACAGGAAGATTTGTCTTTGCAGTCTATTTACAGTGAAGTTGTTGCAGATGACCAGATCAATACGAAGCAGTATGCTATTACTTGAGGAATGGACTACTAATAAGGAGGTTCAGATCTTTGCATACTCCGGCAAGTTCAGGAATCAGATTGTCATTCCAACGAGCCTAAGGCAAAAAGTATTACACATGGCACATAATATATCTTCTTCAAACTTAGCAAGACTTTGAGTGCAGTTCATCAACTCTTACTGGCCTGGTATAAGGAAAAGTGTCACAGAGTACTGTAAGTCTTGTGCAGTATGTCAGCTGGTTGGTAAGCTGAATCAGATTATAAAACCTGCCCCTTTATAGCCTATCCCTGTTTTACCTGAGCCTTTTGACAAAGTCATATTAGATTGTGTGGGCCCTTTACCCCAAAGTAAGAAGCAAAATCAATATATGATTATAATGATGTGCATTTCCATTCGTTATCCTGATGCCTATCCACTTAGGAACATTAGTTCTAAGACACTGATCCCAGTTTTAATCAAATTTTTCATGCAGTATGGTATCCCCAAGATTATCCAGACAAATAGAGGAAGTAACTTTACCTCTGATTTTTTTTAGACAGGTTATGGCAGCTAAGAGCATTAAACATACTTTGTCCTCAGTATACCACCCAGAGAGTCAAGGAGCTCTGGAACGGCTCTATCAGACGTTGAAGGATGCCCTTACAAAGGAACATCAGACAGACTGGGATGTAGGATTACCATCCGTGTTGTATGCCATCAGGAACACTCAACAAGAATGTCTTGGATATTCCCCTGCCGAGTTGTTATATGGAAGGAAAGTGAGAGGTCCTTTGGAGATACTCTATGACATGTGGACAGATCAGTCGAAAGATGTAACATTAGGAGATTATGCTAAGAACTTACAAGGTAAGCTAGAAAGCTCTCGTAAATTTGCACTACAATTAAAGGTAAGATGAAATTAAATTTTGATAATAAGGCTGAGACACGAAGTTTTAGGCCAGGTGAATCTATTCTAATGCTAGTACCCATAAGGAAAACCTTTGAAAATATATATGAAGGTCCTAATACAGTGATGAGCAGAAAAAAGGATAATTATGTCATCTCTACTCCGGGAAAGAGAAAAAACGAGAAGATGGTGCATATAAACCTACCAAAAAAGTTTGAAACCCAATGTGACAATGTCCGCTTGATTTGAAAGTCAACTGGGGAACATAATGTGAAGCTTAATGATACAGGTTTTCCAGATCAAAGTAAAAGCATACCTCTAAATAATAAACTTGCATTAAATAACATTGACTGTAAACTTGATAATCTCTAATTTCAACAGGCTAATGCTTGAAAAAGTTATTGGAACTTTTTCAACATATCTGTGATGTGCCTACCCAGACATCATTGGTAGATTATCAGCTAGAATTTAAGCAAGGCACAGAACCTCAGAAGAGTACCCCATATCGAGTTTCCCCTCAAAAGAGAGCCATACAAAAGAAGGAAAATGACTTTTTGCTACAACATGGTTTTGCGGAGCCAAGTATTAGTCCTTGGTCATCATGTGTTTTAGTTGAGAAACCAGATGGCTCCTATAGACTCTGCACTGATTTTAGAAGACTAAATGAGGTAACTGTCTCGGATTCTTATCCGTTACTAAGGGTAGATGACCTCATAGATCAGATACTTGGCAGGACCATCTTTCTATGCTGAAGGATTTACTTAGCAGGTTAAGACAGCCTTGTTTGACATTTAACTTAACCAAGAGTGATTTCGACCATGCGAGGCTGCAATACCTTGGTTATGTGATTGGTAGCGTCGAGGTATCTCCAGTTGCAGCTAAAGTAGACGCCATCACCAAGCTAAGCTGCCCAAGATCCAGACTTGAAGTAAGAAAATTCATTGGGATGGTAGGCTACTATAGGTGATTTTGTAAGAGCTTCTCTGAAGTAGTAGCCCATTAACTGACTTAACCAGCAGAAAGAGGAAGTTCGTTTGGACACCAGTTTATGAGGAAGCCTTTAGATGAGCCAAAAATTTCCTAGCCAGTAGCCCTGTTCTGAAGGCTCCTGACTTTGGCTCTCCCTTTGCTGTCAAGGTCGACGGTAGTGACCGTGGAATAGACGCTGTACTCCTGCAGAAAGGGCCAGATGACATGCAGCATCCCCTTGCTTATATGTTGAAGAAACTCAAGAATCATGAGCGATGTTACTCTACAATCGAAAAAGAAGCACTTGCTCTTTTGACTGCATTGAAGCACTTCAAAGTTAATCTTTCTGGCAGCCCTGCTCCCATATTAGTCTTCACAGATCATGAGCCACTAAAGTTTGTAGGCCGGATGAGAAGCAAAAATAAAAGGCTCATGAAGTGGTTGTTATCTTTGCAGCAGTTTGATCTAAAGATCCAGTACATCCCTGAACAGGATAACCTTCGAGTAGACATTTTATCACGATGTAGTAACGAACTCGACAGGTTGGTCAAAAATCTTTAACATAGAGTTTTCGAATTAAGGAGCGGGATGTTAGGAGTATTGAATTTATGTAAATAGGGTATTTTTGTAATGTGAATTGTAAATGTTTTGTAGTTCAAATTTTTCCCATGTCTGTCTGTGTTATCCTTGTGTGTTCTTTGGGTGTTTGTATTCCTCAGCCATTGGATTGTTTCCTTCGGCCATTGGAGCGCCACCTGGGATTGAGATTTCTAGGATTTATCAGCGGTAATAACCCTGAAATATATATTAAAGTGTTTCATTATTCGTACTTGCTAATTTGTAAGTATTGCAATATTGCATTTAAGGTTCTGTTGACACTTGCTGGGTATGGATGTATTTTCTACATTTTATTGTGTTTAATGTTAACAATATTTCCTGTATTATTTACGGTGTATTGATAATCGATTTATTTGTTAGTTCCCTGCTTGTTTTGTTCATTTGTAGTAATGCTGTATAATGTAAATGTTCCTGGAGTTTCGTTAATTTACATTAGTTATTGCTTTAGTTTTATTATTCTTGTTATCGTCGTAGTACTTATCTTTGAATGCATCTTCAATAAATTTTATGTAAAATAACTAAACTTCAGAGTGTTTACCTTATTCCGTATTATTATATATTTAGTCGTATATCATACCTAAATTCAAGGCTATTCAAATTTGGATAAGAGTTCTATTATAAAAGTAAGCTGAGTTAAGGCATCATTACATGTCTTATTCTTTATTGTCTATGGCTCTTTGGAGCTCCGCTTCGTACATCCATCAGTGAAAATGCAGGAAAGAGTATTAAGAGGAGAATGGTCATAACAATATATATATATATATATATATATATATATATATATATATATATATATATATATATATATATATATATATATATATATAGATAGATATATATATATATAGATATATATATATATATATATATATATATATATATATATATATATATATATATATATATATATATATATATATATATATATATATATATATATATATATATATATATATATATATATATATATATGTATATATATATATATCTATATATATATATATATATATATATATATATATATATATATATATATATATATATATATATATATATATATACATATTTATATATATTTATATATATATATACATATTTATATATGCATATATATATATATATATATATATATATATATATATATATATATATATATATATATATACTGTATATATATATATATATATATATATATATATATATATATATATATATATATATATATATATATATATATATTTATATATATATACATATTTATATATGCATATATATATATATATATATATATATATATATATATATATATATATATATATATATATATATATATATATATATATATGTATATATAAATATTTATATATATTTATATATATACATATTTATATATGCATATATATATATATCTATATATATATATATATATATATATATATATATATATATGAAGAGAAAATATATATACATATATATATATATATATATATATATATATATATATATATATATATATATATATATATATATATATATATATATATATATGAATTATATATTCATATATATGCGTACACACACACACACACACACACACACACACACACACACACACATATATATATATATATATATATATATATATATATATATATATATATATATATATATATATATATATATATATATATATATATATATATATATATATATATATATATATATATACAAAGGCCCAAATAGTACATGGGTAAATTATCTTTTTACATTACGTCGAATGCTCTATTTAGTTTTAAATTGTAACAATTGTTAAAATATTTTAAAGAAGGTCTCTGTCCAGCAATGTTGATAGATTATATATAAAAAATCAATTCCTTCTTTTTGTATATCAAAAATTTGCCTTGCCTTATTTTTCAATCTATATCTCCCCATAAGATTTATTCTTTTTTTCATATATATTTGTACCTCTGATCCTTCTACGTCTTATTGACTTATTGCCTTACTTTTTGTTTGGGTTCCCCCAGGTCCCTCAGTGTGAGGCACCTCGTATATCCACCAGAGAGTTGCTAATGCATCTTCCGGTGTATTTTGCATTTTCCAGTCTTGGATGGTCTGGGATGCATCTTAGGTAGTTATCGAGCTTATTCTTAAACGCATCTACGCTCACTCCTGATATGTTTCTTAGATGAGCTGGCAGCACATTAAATAGTCGCTGCATTATCGATGCTGGTGCATAGTGGATTAATGTCTTGTGCGCTTTTCTTAGTTTACCTGGTATATTTTTTGGCGCTATTAATCTACCTCGGCTTGCTCTTTCTGATATTTTTAGCTCCATGATGTTTTCAGTAATTCCTTCTATTTGCTTCCATGCTTGTATTATCATGTAGCATTCTTTTGCTCCTTTCTACACTGTATAGTTTTAAAAATTGCAGTCTTTCCCAGTAGTCTAGGTCCTTAACTTCTTCTATTCTAGCAGTATAGGACCTTTGTACACTCTCTATTTGCGCAATATCCTTTTGGTAGTGTGGGTACCATATCACATTGCAGTACTCGTGTGTACTACGTGCTGTGACGGCACCGAGTAAGGCTGTGAACTCAAAGGCAGGTTGGAAACGACTGAGTTATATTATTGTAGAACATTCTCCTTATATACAAAACCCCAAGGCAACAGGACATAACAAGTTCACAAGACAGACAATATTACAGAGGAAAAAACAGTCATGAATTTTCATGTTCGTTTTATTGCGAGGGAAGAGCGAAGATACAAGCATAATATATACAAAAGGAATTATGTACAATTATGTGAAACACGGTTATTACATGGCTCCCCCCCCCTAAAAATTACAAACTGTACATGTTAAATAGGGCGCCCTGATCTAGAGAGGCGAACTGTAGGCAGGTCATCTGGCAGAAGATAAGCAGGTTTTAGACGATCAATGGAGACCCAGTCCTCTTTGCCCCGAATGTTTAGGAGGAATGCTTTCAGACTGCATCGGATCACAAGGAAAGGGCCCGTGTAAGAGGGCGTTAGTGGTGGCTTGCTGGTGTCGTTGCGCAAGAAGACGCGCGTTGTAGAGTGCAAGTCCGTTGGTATGTGATGCTTCGCTGGGGCTTGTAAGTCTGACGGCACGGAGTAAATTTTCCCACGACGTGACGTATGCGCTGGAGATCGTCGGAGGAGGTTGTAGAAGGAAAAAATTCGGCAGGGACGACCTACGGATTGCCATACCCCATTTCAGCTGCCGAGACGTCAAGGGCGTCTTTAGGAGTGGTCCTTAGTCCAAGGAGGACCCAGGGAAGCTGAGTAAACCAGTTGCAATCCTTGCAGCGGGACATCAAAGCTTCTTTGAGGGTGCGATGAAAACGTTCTACCATTCCATTGGCAGCTGGGTTGTAAGCCGTTGTCTGATGTAGGGTGATGCCCAGGAGATTCGCTAATGACGTCCACAATTGAGAGGTGAAGGGGGTTCCCCTCTCAGAAGTAATATGCTCAGGGATACCGAATCTTGAAATCCATCCAGAGAGTAAGGCAGTTGCATATGAGGCGGATGTTGCTGTTTCCATGGGAATGGCTTCAGGCCAACGAGTGGAGTGGTCGATGATGGTAAACAGATAATGATGTCCTTGTGATGTGGGTAGGGACCCTACAACGTCGACGTGAATGTGTGCGAAACGACGCTGAGGTTAAGGAAAGGTGCCCACTCCTGAATCCGTGTGTCGATGTTCTTTGGAAGTTTGGCAAGAAGTACAGGCGCGAACCCCATCCTTAGCATCCTTAGAAATGCCGTACCAAATGAACTTTGCCTTCAGCAACTGTGCAGTAGAACACCACTAGGGATGTGAAAGGCCGTGGATGAAATCAAACACCTGTCGGCACATGGGTGCAGGAATCCTAGGTCGCGGTCTACCAGTACTGACGTCACAGAGGAGGGTGGTGTTGGAGTCTTCGAGGGGAAAATCTTCCCAACGGAAGGACGTGCAGGATGTCCTACAAGCTTGATACTCTGGATCCTGTCGTTGGGCTTCAGCCAGGGAGTTGTAATCCAATCCCAGTTGAACGGCAGCCAACGTGTTCCTTGACAGGGCATCGGCAACGGGATTCATTTTCCCAGGGACGTATTGGAGGGTGCAATTGTATTCAGCCACGGCGGAGAGATTTTCGGCGTTGACGGGCAGACCAGGCGTCAGACTGTCGAGTGAAGGCGATCACCAGAGGCATGTGGTCTGTGCGAATGACGAATGGCGTACCTTCTAAGAAATGGCGAAAGTAACGGACAGCTAAGTGCACCGGCAGCAATTCTCGATCGAAGGTAGAATAACCCGATTCTGCCTTGGACAGTTTTCTGCTGAGGAAGGCCAATGGGCGGGGCGAGCCTTTGACCACCTGCTCGAATACTGCACCAATAGCGACGTCGCTGGCATCGGTGGAGAGAAGGAGAGGGGCGTGTGGGATAGGAAAAGTGAGAGCCGCAGCAGTTGATAGGGCCTTCTTTGCATTGCAGAAGGCTGCTTCTTGAAGGGGACCCCACTTCAGGTCCTTTGGCTTGCCCTTGAGGGAGGGGTAGAGGGGAGCAAGAGTGGCGGCAATGGCTGGCAGAAAACGGTGATAATAGTTGATCATGCCCAAGAATTCCTGCAGAGCTTTGACGGTCGAGGGCGCAGGGAAATTCTGAACGGCTGCTACCTTCTCAGGGAGGGGATGGACTCCTTCAGGAGTGATACGGTGCCTTAAGAACGACACTTCGTTGGCGCCAAAGGTACACTTGTCGTACCGGACTACAAGGCCGTTTTGTTGCATGCGGTCGAGAACAATGCGCAGGTGATGGAGGTGTTCCTCTTTGGAGGAGGAGAACACAAGTATGTCGTCCACATAACATACACAGAAAGGGAGGTCCCCTAAGATGCCATCCATGAGACGTTGAAACGTTGCCCCAGCATTGCGAAGGCCAAAACAGGAGTAATTTAAGATGTATATGCCAAACGGAGTGGTGATGGCGGTCTTGGGGATGTCTTCTGGGTTCATAGGCACCTGATAATACCCCTTCAGGAGGTCGAGCGTAGAGAAAACCCTTCGCTTTGTGCAGGTAGGAGGTTACATCGGCAATGTTTGGGAGGGGGTAGTGATCCGGTTCTGTTTGCATGTTCAGGCACCTGTAATCCCCGCACGGACGGAGGGAGCCGTCTTTCTTCAGAACGATGTGTAAGGGTGACGACCATGGGCTGCAGGCCTTTTGGCAAAGGCCCATTTTCTCCATTTCGGCAAACGCCTGTTTGGCGGCTGCCAATCGTTCCGGTGCCAAACGTCCGAATTTTGCGAAGACTGGGGGTCCCGTGGTCTTGATATAGCGATAAATACCGTGCTTGGCAGGAACCGTGGGCGTTTGGCGAAGTTCTGGACGGAAAACTTCCGGGTACGACGTGAGGAGGTGGGCGTAGGCATCCGTGGGTGCGCTGATGTGGAGAGCGAGTTTAGAGGGGGCGGGTTGAAGAGGTGTCGACAAGTACGAGTCTGCGTTGACCAATCGTCGGTGGGCGACATAGACCAGAAGGTGGAAATGAGAGAGGAAATCCGCACCGAGGATTGGCATTGTGACGTCAGCAACGAGAAACTTCCAATTAAATTTACTGTTTCCGAACGATAATGTGAGGTTCTCGTAACCGTAGGTGGGTATCGCAGATCCGTTGGCAGCTACCAAGCGGACGTCGGCAGATGTAGACAGACTACGTTGTGCCTTGAAGAGTTTCCTTGGCAAAAGAGAACGACAAGCACCCGTGTCTACCAAAAATCGCATGCCCGTTCCTGCATCCTGTAAAAGAAAAGATTAGAAACATGGGAGGCCACCGCCACAAGCGATGGCCTACTTACACGTTTTTTGGCCACTGACAATCTTTGGCACATTTCTTCGTGGTTGCCCTGGATCTCAAGTGGTAGTAGCAAAACTGCGGCGGATGGGAGGTAGTAGTAAGTGGCTGTAGAAGTCGTTCGTTGGGGCGCGAGCGATTGGTGGGTGGTGGGCGGCTTTGTCGCCGCTTCGACACGTCATGGGGTAGGCGTGTATGTCCTACGGCATTCATGTCAGCTTCGGTTGACGTTGAATATGCATCCTCGTCGTCAGGGGTGGAGGCGTTGATGGAGGTCTTGAAGTGGCTGTGCATAAGGGCGTCGGCTTTGGTCATCAAGTCCTTTATGGGTAAACTATCGACATCGGGTATGGCAGCGCGTACAGGTTCAGTTAAACGGCGTATCCAAAGGGCACGGAGTAGGTTCACCTCACGAGGAGAGCCGTCTGCGGCAGGTTGAAGGCGAGCGATACTGGTCATTTCCCTGAGGGCAAGCGAAGCCCTTTGGTCCTCCAACGGTTGTTGCGAGAGCTGAAAAAGGTTAGCTATACGGGCAGCTGGCGACGACGAGTACTGCTGCAGAAGGTATGTTTTGAGGGCATCATACGCTATTGGGGTGTCTCCTTGTTCACAAAGCCAGTCGGATATTTCTGGGAAGGTGTCCTCGGGTATCGCAGCGAGAACATAATCCACTTTGGTGGTTGAGCGAGTCACGCCGCTGATACGAAAGTGGACTTCAGCGCGTTAAAACCAAGCAAACGTTTCTCTGCTGGTGAACGGCTAAAGTGTCATGTGGCGGCCGCGGCGCCAACTGCTGTAGTAGAGTCCGTTTCCGTCATAGTACCAACGATGGAGGGGCGAGGGAGGTGGGGGTGGAAGGCAGTGGGAGAGAGTCGACTTCCTCAGTCACCAATGTGACGGCGCCGAGTAAGGCTGTGAACTCAAAGGCAGGTTGGAAACGACTGAGTTATATTATTTTACAACATTCTCCTTATATACAAAACCTTAAGGCAACAGGACATAACAAGTTCACAAGACAGACAATATTACAGAGGAAAAACCAGACATGAATTTTCATGTTCGCTTTAGTGCGAGGGAAGAGCGAAGATACAAGCATAATATATACAAAAGGAATTATGTACAATTGTGTGAAACACGGTTGGTACAGTGCATAAGTTTTGTAAAGCATAATCATGTGTTTAGCTTTTCTTGTTTTAAAGTGTCTGAATAACATTCCAATTTTGTCTTTACATTTAGCCAACAGTGTTGCTATTTGGTCGTTGCATAACATATACCTATTTAACATTACACCAAGGTCTTTAATTGCTTCCTTGTTTGTGATTGTCTCATTGTTAGGTCCCTTGTATGCATATGCCGTTCCTTCTCTGTTTCTATAATTTATTGATTCAAATTTATCGGAGTTAAATACCATCCTATTTATCTCCGCCCATTAATATATTTTGTTTAGATCTCTTTGTAGTGAGTTCCTATCATCATCACAAGTAATTTCTCTACTTATTCTTGTGTCATCGGCGAAACTTCTCACTATGGAGTTATCAACATCACAGTCTATGTCTGAGATCATAATAACAAACAGCAGTGCAGCTAATACCATATCTTGTGGCACACCAGATATTACCTGGACTTCATCTGATTTCTCGTCATTTGCAACCACTATCTGTTTTCTGTTTTGCAAAAATTCTTTTACCCATTTTCCTATCTTTCCCAATATATCATGCTTTCTCATTCTTTTCTCCAATATGTTATGGTCTACCTTGTCAAAGGCTTTTGCAAAATCTAGATAGATCACATCTGTGTCTTTTTCATTTATCATATTTTTGTATATGTTTTCATAGTGTGCTATCAGTTGGGTCTGTGTACTTTTTCCAGGCACGAAACTGCGTTGACCCATATTAAACAAATTATTTTTAACCAAATGGCTCATTTTTTTCTTTTTATTACCCTCTCATACACTTTCATAATATGTGATGTTAGACTAACAGGTCTATAATTGTTTGCCTCTAGTCTTGATCCACTTTTGAAGATAGGGGTTTTATAAGATATATGTTTAACATATATCTCGCTTATATCTACACTTTGTCTTAGCAGTATTGCAAGCGGCTTCGCGATAGTGTTTGCAGTTTTTTTTAACAAAATCGCTGGAACTCCATCTGGTCCAGCTGCCGATCCATTTTTAATTTCGTTTATAGCCTTGACAATATCTGCTTCATTAATATCTATATCCGTTAGATATTAAACATTTTCTTCTCTCATTTCTGTTTCATTATTCTCACTTGCAATTCTTGGCGAGAACTCACTATTATATTTTTCTGCTAATATGTTGCATATTTCCTTTTTTTCATTCGTTAGCCGTCCTTCAATTCTTAGAGGGCCTATTTCTAATCTCCCTTTATTCATCTTTTTTGTATAGGAGTAAAGTACTTTGGGGTTTCTTTTTATATTTTGAAGTGCCCTGTCTTCTAAGTCCCTTTTTTTCATTTTCTTTCGACTGTATAATCTTTAGTTCTGCATTTTCTATCTTACATTTTATTCCCCTCATTTTCCATACATTTTTTCTTTTGCAAGATTTTTCTTCCACTTTCTAATTTTCTGAAATAAGATCCTTCTTTCTCTTGGTATGCACGTCTTTTGTTTATTGTTGTTTTTTTTCGGTACATATTTTTTAACAATTCTCTCCAGTATTTTGTACAGCATGTCCGTATTTACCTGTATATTGTCACTTACAAATACATTTTTCCATACTTTATTCAGTTCTTCATTTATTTCTGACCATTTTGTATTTTTACTGTAAAAATTATATTTTCCATATCCTTCCTAAAGTTTTGTGCTTTTATTAATTCTGCGATCACTTGCTTTGGAATGGACTATCAATTCTATGACATTGTGGTCTTAAATTCCCCGTATTATACACTATTATTTCTTTAACATAATTCACCTCATTCACAAATACTACATCTAGGACATTTTCCTTTCTTGTTGAAATGTGGTTTATTTGTTGCATATTATGTTCTAATAGCATATCTTGAAGCTTTTCAAATTGCCTCTTATCTTCTGCACTACTATTACTCTCTTTTTTATATGTATACATACAACCACTTTCTTCTATACGTTCTTTCCAATCCACGAAGGGAAAGTTAAAATCTCCGGATAGGAGTATATTCCAGTCTTTATGGTTTCTACATATATCATCTATTTTTTCTATTATTATGTCAAACTCCTTAGTATTTAGGGGTCTGTAAACTACAATATTCACTAGTTTTTCAAATTCAAATTATACCGCAATAAATTCACATTCTGTGTTGCTGTATTTTTCACAGACTTTTTCTTGATTTATGTCTCTTCCATATATTGCGGTTCCCCCTTGATTCCTATTTTTTCTGTCTGATCTATAAGTTTGGAAACCCTTTATCTGGTCATCACTGCCAGTCTCTTGGGAATACCATGTTTCACTTATATCTAATAGATCCATTTTTTCAATTTGGGTTACTTCTTCTAACAACTCTATTTTCCTTTTAGAGTTACGCTTGACTAAACTCTGCATTTATCACTATTATGGTTTGTGTTTCATCCCCATTATTTAATATTGGTAATAAAATGGATTCTCCCATGCTTCCTTCCTGTACTGATATGATGTTCTTGTCTTCATTTCCCGGAATTCTGCCATTAAAAATCCAACTTTTCTATTATATTTGCTTTTTGGCCTTCATATTTATTTTTGTGTGTATACCTGCAATTATCCCCATATCTGTACCAACCCCTGGCATTATAGATGCATTCTTTGTAGTTGGGCTCTAAATGTGCAGATTTGGGTTGAAAGTTCTCATATCTTGGGGCTCTTGGTTCATAGCGCGGCATATACACGGCCTTCTTTTTTGTTTCTTTTTTTGTTTAATTTTTGCTTTCATTTTTCTTTTCAGTTTGCTAAGTTTACTTACTTTCATTCATGGTTGCAGGATGCATAGGCCTATATAGACATTTTTTGTTGAGACTGCATCCTTTTCCTTCTTTTAGGTTTTTGCATATTTTTGGACGGAGATCTCTGCATTCGTCTCCATATCCGTCTAAATACGCACATTTACCATATATTTCATAATTATGGCATATCTTTGGATGCTTGTAGTAGCATCTTTCGCCAAATCTGCAATTCCCTCTTTTCAGCATATTGCAGACTATATCTTTCTTTTCTATTTTTTCTTGTTATTGCTCTCCCATAAAATTATGTAGGTCCGGGTAGAGTCTCTTGGATCTATTATTTGTTTCCATCTGGTAATTTATTTCTTCATAAGTATGTTGTTGGATGGCACCATAAGATATATCTAAGATTTCCTCTGCGTCCTTACACATATCCTGTTCATTTTTCTCTCCTTCTTTTTCTACTTCTTCTTCTTCTGTTTCTTCTTCTTCCTCTTCTTTATCTTCAACTATTTGCAGATTTAGTCTGGATTTAATTATATTTTCTATCCGGACTAAGCATGTTCAGCAGAATACCTTTGTGTCTGTATTTCTAATTTTTTGCTGTATTTCAGCACATGTGGGATGTGTTGGAACATGACAGGCATCACATTTTCTAATCAATTGTTGAGGATTATTGATGGAATACCATATCTTACATGTATTACACCATTTTGGCATTCTTTTTCCCAATACATCAATCCGCATATTCACCATATTGGACTTCTTATTGTTCTTTGATGGAATGTGTTGATTGATGTAGACTTTCTTTATAAGTCTCTTTACCACTTGGATCTTCTTTGGAATTTCTTCTATTATTTTGCTGATGCTTTCCGCAGATTTGCTCCAGTTTATTGGATCGTATTGTTTCAATATGTCTGTGAATATTTTTTCCGTTACACTGGTTGGAGTTACTAGTGACCTCTGTTATCAGACGGTCGAGCTTCTGTTTCGCCAACTACACGGTATTCTAGAAATTTTATTCTAGCTTTTACCAAGCTGTGGAATGATCTTCCCTATCGGGTAGTTAAATCGGTTGAACTTCAAAAGATGAAAGTTGTCACAAATGTTTTTATGTTGACCGACTGACATGAGTCTTTTTATAGTTTGTATAAAACATATCTGTTTTCGGCGCTATTAATAGTTTATACATGACATATCTATTTGGACGTTGTTACCATTTTTAGATTGATTGTCAATTTGTTCTCATCATTTGTCTATTCCCTTATTTCCTTTCCTCCCTGGGCGATTTTTCCTTATTGAACCCCTTGGGCTTATAACATCTTGCTTTTCTAACTAGGGTAGTAGCATGGCTAGTAATAATAATAATAATAATAATAATAATAATAATAATAATAATAATAATAATAATAAAGGAAATGGATATAGCCAGCACATATAATAGATGGACATTAAGAATAAAAGAATAGGTCCCTAGACATTGACAAAGAAGGAGGGGAAGGAAGAGAAGACATGGATTGACGAATTATAAAAATTGACCGATATAAACTGGCAAAGAAGGACCATAAATAAACCGGAGTTGGTGGACATATCTGGGGCGTCTATTCTGCAGTGGACAAGCAAAAGCTTATGATATTGAGGATAACACACACACACACACACACGCACACACACACACACACACACACATATATATATATATATATATATATATATATATATATATATATATATATATATATATATATATATATATATATATATATATATATATATGTATATATATATATATATATATATATATATATATATATATATATATATATATATATATATATATATATATATATATATATATATATATGGCCCCACCTAGAGAAACTAGGTCCCACATAAATTCTGAAATGACCGTGATGGACAAGCCTTGAAGCAATGCTTACCGAACCCGAACTATTCTAACTTGACTTCACAAACTTCACAAAGTATAAGCTTAATTTTTTACGGAAAGCCTCAGAACAAGATATTTCATTATATTTTCTTTGTATTTTGAATATTGTTTTGTCCTGGAACTGATGTTTAGGAATCTTCACTGATGGTGATTCCTCCATGGCTGTCTCAGTAAGAGGCTTTATTCACGTGTGAAACAAATTACCGTCAAACTATGCCCCACTTCTCTGTTTGTTGCCGAGACTGAGATTGAATAAAATTTCTCTGACTGGCCCCTGTCCATTGGGGTTCTTTCGGATGAGAAAAACTGTTTTGCGATTTCCTGAAAGTGACAAAGGCTGGGAACCATTCTATTAGAGGAACAGAGGAGAAAAATCAGTGCTCTTTAAGAACCTCAATGATCAATCTAAAGTCATTTCTTAAATTAAATGCCTACATTTTACTAGACTTTTCTGCCAAGGATTCGAGTTTCCCATTAACTCAGTGAAAGAGACGTCAAAATTACTTTTGCAAAGAGAGGAAATTCGAGCAATTTGCGGATCACCCTATTGAACGGAGTCTTTTTCCCAACTTTCATTAGAGAATTAGTCTTTTGAAGGCGAATTATATTATATGGTGCCTAAAATAGCCTTTCTCCGTCTCATATTATTCATTATTTTTTCTAGTCTCTCCATAATTATAATACAAGTGATGTGTATGCTAGCGAATTTCTCATTATTATAACTTTCAGAGGTAAAAATATTGGTTGTAATGAATTACTATATCAGAAATGGAATCAACATTACATTTTAACGAATTGCTAGCATTACTAACAATAAAGACATAGTTTATACATAACAAATCTATTTTATTATTGATACTAATTTCAAGATATATAAATATAATTCATTACTTCTTATATGTAGTATATTTATTTCCTTATTTCTTTTATTTGATGGGTTATTGTCCCTGTTATAGCTCTATTGCTGGTAGCAACTTGCTATCCCAAATATGATTGTAGCTCATTTAATAGTTATAACATGCATTATCAATTATTTCATATGCTTAGAATTTAGAATGTTTTACCTGTTCTCATCTCCATTTGCGTCCAGATACCAATAAGTAAACTAGCAACCTTTCTTTACTCACCTCAAATCCTTCCTCTTACAGTAAACAGCTAAGGTCTTGTAGCGCCTTCGAGGGAGTAATACTTCTCATCAGTGTATCTGCACCTCTCAGTTCGTAGGGAAAGAGGAAGGTTTCATTTGTTTTAATTTTTTTTCTGTGCATATTTCCTCTCTCACTGTGGCTGTCTCCTTATATTCCTTCCGTGACTAGGAATAAGTTTGGGGTTGCTCGTGCTCGTAGAAAGGGAATAATTTTTATCCCATTACCGACCTCTTTCTCGCAACATAAAAAGCTTTTATGGTATGTTATCAGGAAAGGTTCAGGCTGTCCTTTCAGATACTTTATTTGTATATCAATATAAGTTGCTCCCCATAACCACCCGTAATAGTCAGTATTTGAAATTTCTTGCTTTTATTCTTTATTTTTGATATTTATATCAGTTAATTTCCCAGGTCTTGACTAAATTCTAATTGTCATAGTACTGTTTTAGATAAAAAAGAATATATATATATATATATATATATATATATATATATATATATATATATATATATATATATATATATATATATATATATATATCATATTACTTAACAAGGAATTACATTTCCTCCTTATCAAAACAAATCTCAGTAGTGGAATTTCTGTTTATTTTTTATTTTTTTTATTTTTTTTATTTTTTAATGAACAAAATTTGAAGACTTTGTAATTCATTTATCTTTTACAAAAATAATGTAGAAATAATGCAATTGATAATTTCCAATATTTTTTCCTCTATTTTGATTGTTATAACTGTCTCGAATTTTCCCAAATATGGATTATCTATGTTATCAACATTATACCGAAAATGTACTGATGACAGTATTATATCAGCCTGAAAGATTGTTTTTATTATTATTAGGCTTGTGAAACACAGTCTACAGAGGCTGGTGTTTTATAGCCTGGAAATCTAGGTATCATGGAGCTTTCTTATGAGTCCATCACTTCCTCATGTAGCACGCTCTCTTGAACCATTCCCAGGGATATATCGGCAACTACTTTCTCGAAATTCCTTTTCAATTACTTATGTAAGATCGTTAGCGATCTTATAATTGATGGCACCATTTTTACATCCATATTACATAGCATTCTCCGTTCAATTCACAAGTACATATACTTTCCTTATTTTTTTCTCCCCTTATCATCCTATTGTGAGTTCCTCGGCATTGCCATATCTATGATTGATACATTTTTCGTTTTTTCACCGACCAGAGTGATGTCTGCTTGATTACCTTGTTTCACCCTATCTATCCTTATACTGTACCCCTAAAGCAGTATAGTCTGATCATTTACTAACACTGCTTCAGATTGATGTTCGTAGCATTTGTTTTTGCATAATATTTCATACTTTACAGAAACTCCAATGAAGAGCTTTAGCCACTATATCATATTATTTATATTGATACCAAACAAGTGCTGAACATTCACTGGTGATGTGGTTGATGGTTTATTCTTTTGCCATGCATGTTATTTCCGTCTATAGTTCGTTGAATATATTTAGCTCCCAAGGCCTGATCTTGTTGAGCAATTGTCCTCCATTTAGCTTCCATCTTAAACTCTCCTCTCTGTAGCCATTACCACGTTTCCTTACTGGCCAATTGTTAAGTTTGTCTCAGTAACTGTACATGCGTTGGTTTTCTTTTTTATTATTATTATTATTATTATTATTATTATTATTATTATTATTATTATTATTATTATTATTATTATTATTATTATTATTATTATTATTTCCATATTTGTTTTTTGTTGATTGGTAAAGTTAAGTTTTTATGCATACAACAACAACAGCAGCAACATGAACATTAACAACAACAACAACAGAAACAAAAACAAATGCAGCTGTTTCTAATCCACTGCATAAGAAAGGCTTAACATACGTTTTATCCATGCATGGGGTCCATTCAGTTTTCATTACCACGCCGATCAGTGCTAATTGATTATTGTGGGAGATATTCAGGTAATTGCTCACAGCAAGTCAACGTAGCATAGGTGGTTCTAACTAATATTGTGATTCAAAAATCTTTCCCTCACGTTAGAGTATTCCCACTCTTACACACACACACACACACACACATACACACACACACACACACACACACACACACACACACATATATATATATATATATATATATATATATATATATATATATATATATATATATATATATATATATATATATATATATATATAATATATACATACTGTATATATGTATATATATGCTATTAGATTAAAGTAAATTCATTATAATTTGATTATAAGTTGTTGATACTTTTCCAACCTTTTGATCTTGTTTTAGTTTATTAATAAGCCAGCGTCATTCTTAGTTTGATGAACTCTGTAGAGAGTCATATGACTTCTTAGTTTTGTTTTTGTTTACCACCTTCTCCCCCGGTATTAGTGAACTACTGAAGTGCCTTATTAACGATCACTGTTTTTCTCTCCTATGAGCTGTGTTGACTCGAGTGAAAGGCTTGATCGAATGGTGATGATAAGTGACAGAGTTAGTTCGAGTTCCTACTCACAGTCTGACGCATTGACGCATCCTGGCAAGGTCGCCAGATTGTTAAGGCCGTATTTACGACCGTAATTTCAAGGGTTCTTTCTATTCAGAAATTTGCGGTCAGTAAAAATGTAACACAGCAATTTGGGAACAAAAGAACAAACACCTCAACAAAAGTTACAATATTTATTTACAAACAAAAAAAATATAAGTAATGGTTGGTAATGATAAACAAAATTAATGAATACACAAATTGCGGGAAAACCAACCTTAAGATCTTTAAAAGATCACCTACAACTAAGTTAATCCCTAGGTTAAGAAATAGGAAGACTTTAAACACAACATTTCAGGCAGCTACCCTTCAAAATCACTGGCCAGAAAAACTAACCTAACAAACTAAGATAGGTAGAAGGAAGAAAGAGAACATAAGTGGGAAACTTAATATTACTCCTACCTAGCACAAACAAACTAACTTAAACGTTAAACTTAACAAACAATGAATTATGAAAATAATTATCTTACAAATTATACAAAGGGAATTATCACAAACAGCTCGGTAGATTGTCCCATCAGGCCATCTAAGGTCCAAAAGACCGTACTGCAAACAAGGGCGTGCACACCTACAGGTACTCGGCGATCCACGATCGTCGTAAATAACAATAAAAATATCTCATACCTGTAGTATGCCGCCCTACGTATCTCCACGAGTTCCAAGAACTCACTGACGCTGATAAGCATGTCAACTAGATCAAGCTGCAATGCCCGAAGGCAATCCAAAATGCCACAGGAACACCAAGGGTGGTAGCCTCCGAGAATCCGGGACTTCAACGGATCTCGCACGTCGCAAACCGCACCGTTCTCAGTAGAAACGGGCCAACTCGTTCGCAAATTCTCCGACGAACGAGGGATGGGACGTGGCTGATGAATGCCGCGGGGGACAAACACCAGCGACCACACACAAAGTAGCGAAGGAAGTGCTTCAAAAACTCCAAAGGTCACCAAGATGAAGTGGCAATGCGTCAGACTGTGAGTAGGAACTCGAACTAACTCTGTCACTTATCACCACCATTCGATCAAACCTTTCACTCGAGTCAACACAGCTCATAGGAGAGAAAAACAGCGATCGTTAATAAGGCACTTCAGTAGTTCACTAATACCGGGGGAGAAGGTGGTAAACAAAAACAAAACTAAGAAGTCATATGACTCTCTACAGAGTTCATCAAACTAAGAATGACGCTAGCTTATTAATAAACTAAAACAAGATCAAAAGGTCGGAAAAGTATTAACAACTTATAATCAAATTATAATGAATTTACTTTAATCTAATATATACATATATATATATATATATATATATATATATATATATATATATATATATATATATATATATATATATATATATATATATATATATATATATGTATGTATATATATATATATATATATATATATATATATATATATATATATATATATATATATATATATATATATATATATATATATATACATACATACATATATATATATATATATATATATATATATATATATATATATATATATATATATATATATATATATATATATATATATATATATATAAATTCCTGCGAGACATCGACAAGGAGATGGAGCTGGGGGGAGAGTGACTGCTCCCCGCACTCTAGTTTTGGGGTGTTTAAATGTGCGTGGATGTATTACGATAGAGAGTAAAAGATGTGAGATTGGAAGTATGTTTAGAAGTAGAAGGATGGATGTATTGGCCTTGTGTGAGACAAAGATGAAAGGAAAGGGTGAAGTGATGTTTGGTGAAATGTCTGGTAGAGTGTCTGGGATTGAAAGGGGAAGAGCGAGAGAGGGTGTGGCGTTATTGCTGAGTGAATGGATGACAGGTAAAGTAGTGGAATGGAAGGAGATATCATCTAGGTTAATGTGGGTAAGGGTTAGGTTGGGTAGGGAATGTTGGGCGTTTGTCAGTGCGTATGGGCCAGGTAGTGAGAAAAGTGAAGAAGATCGGAATGAGTTCTGGAATGATTTAACTAGGTGTGTAGAAGGACTGGGTAGAAGGAATTATGTAGTTGTTATGGGTGACTTAAATGCTAGAGTGGGCGCTGGAGAGGTAGAAGGTGTCATTGGTAAGTATGGCGTACCAGGTGAAAATGAGAGTGGTGAGAGACTGGTAGACATGTGTGTTGAACAAGAGATGGTAATAGGTGCTAGCTTCTTTAAAAAGAAAGATAAGAATAAGTATACATGGGTAAGAGTGGCAAATGGAAGAGTAGTAGGAAGGGCATTAATGGATTATGTGTTGGTAACTAAAAGAATGTTTGGAAGATTGAAAGACGTGCACGTGTTTAGGGGTATGGGTAACGGTATGTCTGATCATTTTTTGGTGGAAGGAAAATTAGTTGTAGCAAAAGAGTGGGGGAATAGAGTAGGTGGATGTAAAAGGGAGGTAGTGAGGATTGAAGAGCTAATAAAACCGGGGGTAAAAAGTAAATATCAGGAAAGGTTGAAAATGGCATATGATGAGGTGAGAGTAAGAGAAACTGGTAATTTAGAGGAGGAATGGAAGTTAGTAAAAGAAAATTTTGTTGGGATTGCAAGTGATGTATGTGGCAAGAAGGTTGTTGGAGGCAGCATGAGGAAGGGCAGTGAATGGTGGAATGAAGGAGTGAAGGTGAAAGTGGAAGACAAAAAGAGGGCTTTTGAAGAATGGCTGCAGAGTAATAGTATAGAGAAGTATGAAAAATATAGAGAGAAAAAGGTGGAAGTAAAGCGCAAGGTACGTGAGGCAAAGAGGGCAGCTGACCTGAGGTGGGGTCAGGGATTGGGTCAGTCATATGAAGAGAATAAGAAGAAGTTTTGGAAAGAAGTGAAGAGAGTAAGGAAGGCTGGCGCAAAAATTGAAGAGACAGTGAAAGATGGAAATGGAAGGTTGTTAAAAGGAGAGGAGGCAAGGAAAAGGTGGGCGGAATATTTTGAAAGTTTGCTGAATGTTGAGGATAATAGGGAGGCAGATATAATTGCTGTTCCAGGTGTTGAGGTGCCAGTGATGGGAGATGAGAATGAGAGAGAGATAACAATAGAGGAAGTGAGGAGAGCACTAGATGAAACGAGAGTAGGAAAAGCATCTGGTATGGACGGTGTGAAAGCTGAGATGTTGAAGGAAGAGGGTGTGACTGTACTTGAATGGTTGGTGAGATTGTTTAATATGTGTTTTGTGTTGTCAATGGTACCAGTAGATTGGGTTTGTGCATGTATTGTACCACTATATAAGGGTAAGGGAGATGTGCATGAGTGTTGTAATTCAAGAGGTATTAGTTTGTTGAGTGTAGTTGGAAAAGTGTATGGTAGAGTACTGATTAATAGGATTAAGGATAAAACAGAGAATGCAATCTTGGAAGTACAGGGTGGTTTTAGAAGAGGTAGAGGTTGTATGAATCAGATTTTTACAGTTAGACAGATATGCGAGAAATATTTAGCAAAAGGTAAGGAGGTGTATGTTGCGTTTATGGATCTGGAGAAAGCATATAATAGAGTTGATAGGGAAGCAATGTGGGATGTGATGAGGTTATATGGAGTTGGTGGAAGGTTGTTGCAAGCAGTGAAAAGTTTATACAAAGGTAGTAAAGCATGTGTTAGAATAGGAAATGAAGTGAGTGATTGGTTTCCGGTGAGAGTGGGGCTGAGACAGGGATGTGTGATGTCCCCGTGGTTGTTTAACTTGTATGTTGATGGAGTGGTGAGAGAGGTGAATGCTCGAGTGCTTGGACGAGGATTAAAACTGGTAGGCGAGAATGACCATGAATGGGAGGTAAATCAGTTGTTGTTTGCGGATGATACTGTACTGGTAGCAGACACAGAAGAGAAGCTTGACCGACTAGTGACAGAATTTGGAAGGGTGTGTGAGAGAAGGAAGTTGAGAGTTAATGTGGGTAAGAGTAAGGTTATGAGATGTACGAGAAGGGAAGGTGGTGCAAGGTTGAATGTCATGTTGAATGGAGAGTTACTTGAGGAGGTGGATCAGTTTAAGTACTTGGGGTCTATTGTTGCAGCAAATGGTGGAGTGGAAGCAGATGTACGTCAGAGAGTGAATGAAGGTTGCAAAGTTTTGGGGGCAGTTAAGGGAGTAGTAAAAAATAGAGGGTTGGGCATGAATGTAAAGAGAGTTCTATATGAGAAAGTGATTGTACCAACTGTGATGTATGGATCGGAGTCGTGGGGAATGAAAGTGATGGAGAGACAGAAATTGAATGTGTTTGAGATGAAGTGTCTGAGGAGTATGGCTGGTGTATCTCGAGTAGATAGGGTTAGGAACGAAGTGGTGAGGGAGAGAACGGGTGTAAGAAATGAGTTAGCGGCTAGAGTGGATATGAATGTGTTGAGGTGGTTTGGCCATGTTGAGAGAATGGAAAATGGTTGTCTGCTAAAGAAGGTGATGAATGCAAGAGTTTAGGGGAGAAGTACAAGAGGAAGGCCGAGGTTTGGGTGGATGGATGGTGTGAAGAAAGCTCTTGGTGATAGGAGGATAGATGTGAGAGAGGCAAGAGAGCGTGCTAGAAATAGGAATGAATGGCGAGCGATTGTGACGCAGTTCCAGTAGGCCCTGCTGCTTCCTCCGGGGCCTTAGATGACCGCGGAGGTAGCAGCAGTAGGGGAGTCAGCATTATGAAGCTTCATCTGTGGTGGAAATGTGGGAGGTTGGGCTGTGGCAACCTAGCAGTACCAGCTGAACTCGGTTGAGTCCCTGATTAGGCTGAAGGAACATAGAGAGTAGAGGTCCCCTTTTTGTTTTGTTTCATTGTTGGTGTCGGCTACCCCCCAAAATTGGGGGAAGTGCCTTGGTATATAGATAGATAGATATATATATATAGATATATATATATATATATATATATATATATATATATATATATATATATATATATATATATATATATATATATATATATATATATATTGTATATATATAGGAAGATAGATATATAGATATATACGTAGATAGATAAACATATACTCATCAGCCTTTTCATTCTTTTTTAGATTAGATAAAACTATCTAAATATACCAAAACAAATTAAATTGTTCTATATCATTATAATCTCAGAAATGATTTTGAGAGAGAGAGAGAGAGAGAGAGAGAGAGAGAGAGAGAGAGAGAGAGAGAGAGAGAGAGAGAGAGAGATGATATCTTTCCTCTTGGCAAATAATTTACGTGATTTCTGAAAACCTCTAAAAAAGAAATCTATTCCTCTCACCATGTGGCTGCTGATAGCTCTTGGCTGTCTCGATTTTTTCATTCCCTTTCATATAGATGTAAATGGATTGTAGAAATTTAAACTAATGTAATAAAGGCAAAAGAATAATAAGGCTTAGGAGAAATGAAATAAACAAAATATTTTCCAAGTCAATTTCTCAAACAGATTTGATCAAGAGAAGAGATTGAAATAATCTTTTAATTGGTAATAACAGACACAGAGTAACTAGGTGGAGAAATCCTTTTGAATGTCACAAAAGAATAAAAGAAATACAGTGTGATCACTGTATGTTTTTTCAACCCAAAGCAATGAATTTATATGCTTTGTACTCAGATTTAAATCACTCTAGTTTCTGTCAGCAATTTCTTGAATGAAAAATTACTTTTAAGTTTATTTTTCCAAAGAACTAACAGATACAAGGGTTTTCCTTTTAATCTTTCCTCAAGCATTAAAATAAAGTGAATAACAGATTTTAAATATCCACCATATCTTAGTATTTGAAATAAAATATATTCTTATTTCTCATTAAAATGAAAATCTTATGAAAACACAGATATGATTTATTTCTTTTCATTTCCCTTGAACATTGTATCTCACCCAACATGCCATGTATCCATTTTCCAAAAAGTGATATTCTCATCTCTCCCAAAACAAAATCACCCAACAGCTAGATTTTCTTTAAGATGTGCATAAATCCTCTAAATCAATCGTATATCCAAACATATGAAAAATGGTAAAGAAAAAGTCTAATAAAAAAAAAACTCCATGGAGTTAGTCAAATAGTAATAGAGATGACATTTTATATAACATATATTTATTTATATGGTGATACTGATAAGGGAAAGGATGAAATTCTTGAGAGAAATTGCGTAAGTTACGTATTAAATTTATTGTTATTTGAGTTATGTATAAAAAATAAAAATAAATAGATTTTCCTGATTACAAGAATGCTATACTAATACTCATTTTATGTATTGCGGGAAATGGTGAAGTATGTTTGCTTAAAAGTATAACAGTTTAGATGATTGAAAGTTAACTAATTGCTAACGATAGAAAAAGATATTCATTTACAAATCTAAATGATAATGTGATTATCCTCGTTTTATCGTGTGGTAGTTTTAAATTGATGTATTAAACATTAAGGAGAATTAAGTATTCTCCACCATTTCTTACGAAATTAGATAGCTTACCAGTTTTCAGCAAAAAAAAAAAAAAAAAAAAAAAAAAAAAAAAAAAAAAAAAAAAAATCAGGTAGGAAAGTAATATATTTTAAAGTTGCCGTAGTAAGTAAACCTCTTCAAAGTCTATGGCGCAAATGCGAACAATCATATAATTCTGAATGGATTTATTGCAGGAATTTCGTGTTCATCAACAATGCTGAAATTACATGTTGACCAATTGATACAGCTGGTATAAGTGATATTGCTTTGTGCAATGAGTTCCTGTTTGTACGAACGAAGTAATCAATAGTCATGACTTCTATTGGCTGAATGTGAAGGGAGCCATGTGCGGATTACAGAATTGAACTGAAAAGCCAAACCACGAGAATTTTGATGTAAGTGGGTTGGCAATTAAGGCAGGAAAAATGTTAAATGGTTGCGTAGCTTATCAGAGCGGTCTTTAACGCTTCAGTTGCTTGACGTTCGTTTCCGTGGCAAGGATTTCCTGATAAGATTGCTCGGATATATCGTGAAAGTATAAACATTCCATTAGAAATTTTACATTTGCAGTGTGTAAATCAAGTATTTATCAATTCCACGGCAAAATACTTTCTTTAGTATGCACATTAAAGTTTTTCAAAAACCCTTTTTATTATATAAAAAATAAACTATCATTGATAAAAACTTTATTTTCTTGACATGAAATAGTAGCTTTCCAGAAAAAAAATTATCTTCATTAAGGATAAATTTGGGAATAAAGTTTTTCACTCTAAACCTTGATAACAATATATCCAATTTAAAACTCATAAACTTAACAGTATAATTTCAGCACTTATTCCCTTTGTAGGTTCGTTTGATGAAAACACGGTTTATCAAAAAATTAGTGTCTTTATTTTAGTAAAACTGTTCTCATTTCCAGTTTTGAAGTAGTCATTTATTTGTTTCTTTTTTTTTAATGTGAGACTCATTGAAAACAAAACTATAATTCGGGGCAATGATGAGAAAGAGAGAATAAGATAATATAAGATATGAATAAATATTAGTAAGATATTTTTTATATTAAAAACTAGGCATTTCGTATTCACATTTGCCAGCACTATATACTCTCAGACTGTTTGGGTGGCTCTAGGGTCACCTTTTTACCTGTTGCAATGTGAATACCTTTCATAGTAAATTGTATATATGTTTGTAAATATCTCCCAGTATTCATTGAGGATATGTGCATAACACTTTTTTCTTTTTGAGTCATTTTTTTTTTATTATTATTTTTTAATTATAGAGTATTAGATTATGAAATTTATAGTTTGATTTAAAATATGACAAACTTTTCCTTTAAACAGTTGTTCTGAACAACGCAAGGAAAAAAAAAAAGTTTACAAATACATTAAAAGATCGAGTCATAATTAACTAGACCTTAAGTTTCTATCAACAGAACCTGAACTATTTGCTTTACCTTTACCATATTTGAAAAATAGGGTTTAGTTTTCAAAGAAAAAATTACTTTCATTCCAATTGATTCGCCGAAGATTTACAAGGAAATGACTAAGCAAAGATACAGTTTATGTTTGTCTGTACTAAATACTAATAAACTTTAGATCGTCCCTGAATTGAGAAAACTGACTCATAACTTTAATCCTTATTTCTTTGTAATGTTCACAAGTTAAATTATACTAATTGTAATGCCATTTTTATCTGCAACTATCACATTATTTACCACAATAGATTTATGAGAATCATTAGAGGAGGGGTCTACTCGCACAAACAGTGCTCTCATTTTCAAAGTAATGACTTCAGATTGATTATTTTTAGTAGTTTTAAGGAAATTTCTAGACTAATGGTACTTTCAAGGTAACTTTATCGTAATTTGATTCATCAGAGTAACACTATTTATTTAAAATTTAACTCTCAGATTTTTAACAAACTAGAAAGCTTTTGCAAATCGAGATATAATATTTTTTACGGTAAATTTTCTAAATTCGTGGTAATTTCTGAGGTATTTCATTGAGCTTCATATCAGAGCACTGCATAAAGAGGGTTTCAGAGATCACCCGCTATCACAAGCCATGCTTACAAAACGCATATTAGACCAGCTCAGAACTTACTATAATAATACTACTTTTCCACCTATTCATTAAAAGGGTTTTGGTAGCTTATCAAACAAGTTGTTGTTTCACAATCTGGGAGACAGGAGTTTGAGTCGCCTCACAAACCTATCTGTTCCTAGTAATACCTGCAACTTTAGCGGCCTTTTGTGTTAAAGATGGGTAGTTTGGGGAACCAAATAACCCAACCTGCCGTTGCCTTTTCTCCTTTGTCAATTTTGAAGAAAGTAACTCTTGTTTAGCAGTTTCCTAAATCCTAGAATGGCTGAATTTATTCAAATTTTATTCAAATTACTTTTATCATCCCTCTTTTCTCTTTGATCCCGTTATTTCTTACAAATCTTAAATGAGTTACGACGAATTCAATTTACGCTTTGAAGACAACGGATAATTCAACTGAAGCAATAGTCGTTAATGTCTGTGTGTGAGAGAGAGAGAGAGAGAGAGAGAGAGAGAGAGAGAGAGAGGGGAGAGAGAGAGAGAGAGGAGAGAGAGAGAGAGAGGAGAGAGAGAGAGAGAGGAGAGAGGGGGGGTCTTAGCACGGCCCTTTTCGCCATTCAAAATTCTTCAAGTAAAGCTTCTACACATAGATTTTGCATTATGCACATAGATATGTTCTTATAAAGTTGAAGACTATAAGTAAAAGACCACGTGTAGAATTCTTATAAATCGATTTTTTTTAACATCTTTCGTAGATTTTTAGTCTTATTAAGTATAAATATGGAAGTCGCAATACGATTTATTCATAAGAAAAGTAAATTTTCTTTTTTTTAATTGTTTCTGAAATAACTTCAAATTACTTTATAAAGGGGGTTGTTCATGAAATATTTAAGTTAAGAAAGTACCCTTTGTTTTATGTCGAAGTAAAATATTAAATGTCTGTATGTCGTTGTGGGTATGTGACTTAGATGTATTCATATGAGCATATGGGGAAAAATTTTATTTCCTAAAAGCCGATTGTCATATCTCGAGCGAGGAAGGTTTGCATGAAACCTTGAGTGAAGAAAATCCTAGGAAGGATTTTATATGATTTTTTAAACAGTTTTTCAACGTACATTTTTGAGCAATTATAATTTGTAGATTTACCGTAATACGGTAAGGATTAATAACTATCATGAATATTAGATTAGCGTTGCTTTGGGGTACATGACTGTGACTTGGGTAGATAAGAAGATCTAAATGTTTTTGAGCTTTCATAGATATGATATATTTTAAATCCTGGTCTTGTCTATCAAACGTTTTGTTCCTTTTTAACATAACCGTTATTGCATGTTATTTGTACAAGAGAATTCAATACCTTTGTCAAGGGATATTTGTGAATAATGAGTTTTTGTGTGTGGCTTCGCTATTCCGGGAGATCAGGAAGATTCGTCTGATCCTGAAATTCAAACTAGAACGTTTAAACGTAAGGAGGAATTCTTGACTTGGTCAGGATTGGGAGAGAAAGGACATTTGTCAGGGGAAGACTAGAATTTTCTTGTAGATTACACAGACACAATAACTATTTCCGGTTGCAGCGGCGATATGAGTTAAGAATATGTGAAAAAGTTAAATAAAAGGAAAGAAGAAGAGAAATTCCAGTAAATGTGCTAAATTAGTATACAGGAAAGAAAAAATCATGCAAGGAGGGGGATGGGCACATTTTGTCTCTGAAATTAGAATGATGTTTTCTGAGTACGTGTATTCATCTTTAGCTGTAGAAGATATTCTAGATTATCAGTAAGTTAAGAAAATGACGCAAAAGGATTAAGAACTTGAGAGAAACCTATTAAAAAAAACTGAATATCATGAAAAGACTGTAAAACCAACTTTCATTCTATAATGTACGATCTCACTGGATCTATTTTTTGTTTATATGATGAGGTCTGTGACGTCCCGATAAATACACCATTACTAATTTACCCAATTGTATTCAGAGAAGATTTTTTGCGATAAGGTAGTTAGTATTTATCCAGTCAGAGGTATTGACACCCAAACAACCAATATTAACCTATTTTTAAAATGATCTATATCCCCTATCATTATTACCAATTCTTCTTACGGATTACTGAAGAATCCATGGCATTTGCTTACAAATGTCGCATGTTAACGAAAGGTTTTCAATGATTTAATACAAAAAAACACATATATAGACACATGTGAACAACCTTTCTGTTGACTGACTAAACACACCCATGCACACACTGATAAACTCATGAGAGAAAAGAAAATAAAGGTTTGATGCCTGTGGGATTATTAAACCAAAGTATGCTGGTATTGCATTATTCATAATTCTATTCGTAATAAAGGTGTCAACTGATTTTTTTTTAATTTGTTCTCTGCCTAAGTATAAGAATAAACCACCATTAATTAGAGTTTAAAAACCACAACAATATAAATACCACAACGCTAATTATATAAATCCATTTATCTAAAAAATCTAAGTAACAACTTTCGAAGAAAGAATTGTGACCTTTACAGTCGATGAGCATAAGGTTGAATACACCATCCAAGTGGAGGTATCAAAAGGCATACATAAGTGTAGTAAAGGAAATAAAAGTGGCGACAACTGCCTCATAAAGATCCGCCAAATAATACAATCTGATAAAAAAAATCTTATTCATTGCTAAGATCTGTTTTCTCTTTTGTAAACGATATTAAATTTTCTAGTATAGTAGGAGTAGTATATAAGGTCTAACACCTATGATACGCTGCTAATATACTAAAATATGACAATCATCCTGATGATTTTCTGATGATTCAATACGATCTCGAAATTATAACATTTAGTTTGAATTTGGCAAAAAGCGAAAATTTTCTGTAAGAAAGGAAATCATGTCTCAAGATGTTATGAATACATATTACTTTGTTATCTGTTTTGAGAAAGGAGTTATTTTATCTGAATGGGTTATGAAGTCCAATATTCTGTTGTTGATATATAGCTGAATCTATATTTGTTGTTGAAAGTATAAGGCACACTTACAAAAATATACATAACCAATATATCTCCGTAAATGAAAGGTTTATTCTATGAATACATCAATCAGTGTTATGATTCACCGTAAGCTCATTCAGTGCACACCCAATCCAGTCAAATACCTAAGTAACATGTTCAAGGCTTCTAGTAACTATTGCGATTAAAATTCTACATGGGTACCAAATTAGTAGCATACTTGGATCTGAGTATACTTCGTACAACCTTGTCTTAGAATTCGTGGGAGCAGACTTTATCGTTCATAGAATTTCAAATGGCGAAACTTGAATCCATAACGAATGAGATTTTTGAGAAACGTAATTCATATGCTTCGCAACTTTCAATATCGTACTATTTTTGTAAGCAACCCGCAGCTACATGCATTTTTACTGACTTCTTCAGGAGGGAAATTAAGGTTGAAGCACTATGGCCTCAGACAGCATAAATGATAAGCATTATATATATATATATATATATATCTATCTATCTTATCTATCTATATATATATATATATTTATATACATATATATATATAAATATATATATATGTATATATATATATATATATATATACATACATATATATATATATATATATATAGATATATATATATATATATATATCTATATATATATATATATATATATAAGTATATATATATATATATATAAATATCTATATATATATATATATATATATAAAGTAATGAGGGGTACTGGCAAATTTGGGAGTCTCTGAGTTTCTAGTCACTATAGTCTAGTGGAAGGAAGACGCAGACGCGGGAGGCACAGGTCTATTTTGTACTAGGTGGCCTTTTTCCTTTGAGGAGATGTCACAGCTGTCACGAATGTTATATCTTCCTGATCTTTCGTGAGTCGAGCATAGCAAATATATCTAACAGGAAAAATACAATTGTTCTCCTGTCTTTTATCTCCAGATATAAAATACAATAAATTCGACTGGCAAATATATTAATTCATACAAATGCTTATAATAGATGTACAAATAATATTTTAAAAATATTTATCATTGCTTTAAAAATGTATAAGTACTTACGTGGTTCAATATACAAAACTGATAGAACATTTAACTTAACTCTGATCGTAACGATAGCCTCTTCATTTTATGGTCATAACATTTCTTATAAGACAAAAAGACTTCCAGCATGCGGCGTTTAGTTACAATGGGGAAATTTTGGAGATGATCCTCATGAAGGTCTATATAAGTTGTACCACAAGGTAATACCATGTAAAATTCTGGTACTGATCCTCCTTGGTAAAATTAATGACATCAAATGGAAGACTGAAACGGCAAAGCTGAAAACAATATTGGGATGTTGATCTCTCACATCACTGAATTGCAACAACAACGTTTGGGTGGCAGATAGATAAAACAAATAACTTTCGGAGTATCTATTGGTCAAAATATGTAGGAAGCCCAAGAGAGGAATATATTTAACAATGACGATAACACAGAATTATGATACTGTGTAGTTTTATATTTATTAAATTTTAGTCAACTAACAAAAACTTTATGTTCATCTAAACATATCCCAAGCGTCTTAGCTATGTAAACACATACAGACATACGGTAGAATAATGCTTTTGTTTAATGGTGCAATGTGAAATTTCACCCGCTATTTCATCAAGTCTTTTTTCTTTCCTGCTTCGGGATAAACTCGTGCATGCTATTCTATCTTGTTTCTCCTTCTCTTGTTTATTTTGAAGTGTTTACAGTTTGTGCATGAAAGACTCAATTTAATGCTTTTGCTGTTCTTAAATTATTTGTTTTTGCTTATACGTTACTCATCTAGTAGTTCATTTATTTCCTTGGACTTATAGAACCCAGTTTTTCCAACTAGGATTTTTGATTAGCTTATAATAATAATAATAATAATAATAATAATAATAATAATAATAATAATAATAATAATAATAATAATAATAATAATAATAATAATAATAATAATAATAATAATAATTATATAGATAATTATTATTATTACAACAATAATAATAATAATAATAATAATAATAATAATAATAATAATAATAATAATAATAATAATAATAATAATAATAATTAGGGAGATAATTATTGTCACAATAATAATAATAATAATAATAATATAATAATAATAATAATAATAATAATAGTTATCTTGAAAAGAGATACACTTGATTTATGGTGAGAACACATGGTTTGTCGGGATAATACACAGAAATTGGAAATCGATACTATAAGAGTTATAATAAACTGGATGAAAACACTTATAAAAACTTCTTTGATGGACAGCTGCAAGGGTGCTAAGACAATACCAACTCTTGAGTTTTGTTTCATCGAATTTCCATATATCTGAGGAGATGGGCAAGTGACGGAGAGCTGACAGTGGGATAGATATCATGATAATAAGATTTGAACTCACTCGTCTAGCATGTCCTTGTCTGTTACTTGGACTACTTTACCGGTCCTTATGGGGACAGTGGACCACTTTTCCTGTCTAAATTGATGTCAAATTCAATTCTGTTAATGAAAGGGAGAATAGATCCATTCTCAGATTATATTACTTCGAACTAACATACACATAGGGATGAACAAATTCGTAATTTGTATCAGAAGATTTTAACATTGTTATTTTTTTCTGATTTATATTCTTTCCTGTTCATAACTTTGACATCAATCCAGCCTCTGGATAATAAAGAAAAGGTAATGTTTTTAATAATAATAATAATAATAATAATAATAATAATAATAATAATAATAATAATA
>NC_090740.1:106802590-106810090 GCF_036898095.1 Palaemon carinicauda | reverse complement strand
TCGAAAAATGTCAATATTTTTCCAATTACTATCGCTTAAAGGAAAGCTTGTCATGCGTCTGTGCAAACATTACCTATAATGTATTACGCAAATTTTACTGTTGCATGTAGACAACTCGTATACGGGCAATCATGTTTTAATAGAAACACGTAAATATAAATAGAGCCTTGGGTAAAGTAGAGGTTAAATGAAAAAAAAATCGTAATAAATGTTGACACAAATCTTCAAGATTCATATTGACCAGTGAAAAATACGTCCATTTTCCAATATGTCTATTAAATAGCTTCTTTGAAAGTGATTCGGCCCCATGACAATCTATCTCTCGAACACAAAAAGGAAGACGACTTCAACCTCCTTTACAACTGTCGTAAAATAAGAGATAAAATTCCCACAATGGTTGCAACCACCTCCCTCCTCTTCTCTTTTTTACCTTTCGGAAATTAGATCCTCAGCTAGAGGATGATGTTGCTGCTTCTCTACTGTGTACAGACCGGTTTTCTACTCTCACATATAATGATATTATATATATTTATGGTTATGAAAGGAATTGTAGTTTTTTTGCTGCCTTGGATAAGGCGTTTTGAAATTGACATTGTTCTGGGAGTTCTTCGAGATTTTCAAGTCTACTCGGAAGATGAAAAGATTTAGGAGTGGTAAGAAATTTAGTAATGATATCCAAATACCTCTAAGATTTCTCTTATTAATGTGCTTCTTTTCTCTAGTTTATGATATTGATTCTATGCAATCGAAACTAATCAGAATGACTGTTGATTTTTTCACATTAGTATCTACATTCTCTTATTATAAAGCAGTCCATGATATATTTTCAAAAAAATAGTGCTGAGATATTCTTACTTTCTTTTGAATAAACTTACCTTTTCCGGCATGTTTTTCCGCTATAAGGATATCATTTGTTATGATGGCTGGATTGTGTTCAATGAACACTCAGATCATAAACGAAGATTCATGATTACAATTCGTAGAATATAATTCGCTGAAATATTTCTTACTTTCTTTGGAAGAAGCTCAACTCTTCGGCACATTTTTACTTTATAAGGAAACCTTATATAAAGAAAGTTGAAATTTTAATTCAATGAAAATTCTTATCGAAAATAAACTTTCATTGACTTCTATTGTTGCACCACTAAACGTTTTTAGACAAATGTTATTTAAGTTACTTTATTACAATTAACAGTATTCAAAAGTCTACTGGTCTTCTTTTTTGAAAGATAATCGAGGATATAATGCTATATAGAAAAGACCAAAAGTGTTAGGTAATAACTGACGGAACATCATCGCAAAAGAATGTTTCTTGAAGGGGGAATTCTATTCTAAAACGAAAGAAAACGTCTCTTGTATGTATTAGAACACTCACAGCCCTTTTCCCAAATACACTTGATAAAGATTATATATACTAAAATTACCATTTATTTTGCAGAAGATTTTTCAGGTGGTTAATTTCCTTTTGTAAGATGTTCGTTGATATACGACCATTGTTCTTGAGCCTTTTGCCTTCAATAACCCTATTATTTGTTCATTGTTGATTCCCTTACTTGGGATACTCTCTGGCTATATTTCCTCTCGTTCATCAAATTTTGCATATATTCAATTTTTCTAATACTTTTTTTTTTTTTAATTTGCTATTGATTACAACTGCATGTCGTTACTTTTTTGTATCGTTCATGTTTTCCATTTGCTTTGTAACTATATGCCATATATATATTATGTTCATTACATACGCTTAATTCTTTCTACTGTTTAGCTATATCCAGCTACTTATACCATGGCCTCTTTCTTTCCCAAACAGACTTATGCCGACCCTTATCTCAAAGATATTGGGGAGGATCTTATTTTCTTTATTTCATATATGTTTTTCTGTTTGCTAAATCCAGAGAGAGGAGAGAGGAGAGAGAGAGAGAGAGAGAGAGAGAGAGAGAGAGTGTGTGTGTGTGTGTGTGTGTCAGCGAGCGAGAGGTAGTGTAGTGTAATGATTGGTTGTTTGTGAGGAAATCTCTTGGTATAAGTGAGGTTGTTTTGTTTATGTATTTAGCTAGGCTAGGACAGTGGCGAATATCTTAGGCGAATGCTCTTTTTAATTTGACTGCAGATTGAGGCAGTTGAGTGTGTGAATGCAGGATCATCATTACTATTATTTTTTCCAGTGTGGAAGTGTATACTTTTTCAACAGCCGTAATTCCTCCTATGGACAACTTATTTTTTTGAATGCTGATCTTTAGTTGTTGACCTGGCGTGTAAGAGCTTATATTTAGAATACTCTTTTGTATTGCTCAACCATTGATGACCTGGGCTGTGTATTAAGATTTCGTATGATGATAATGAGGATGATGGTGAGGATGATAATGATGAGCTTAACACCCATGACACTAAAGAGTTAAGGCCATCTTGGCAATTAACAGAATTTCCTGTTCCTCATATAGTGGTGCTGTGCAAAGGAAGACAGTAGGCTCAGTGAAAGATTACCTATGCTGTTATCTTATGAAAGTGTTAGTGAACACACGTAATATATATATATATATATATATATATACATATATATATATATATATATATATATATATATACATGCATATATATATATATATACATATATATATATATATATATATATATATATATATATATTGAGCTTTTTTATTGATTTTAATGGGTTTACTTGGTGTTGGAAGGGTTTTTGTGTCAAAGTATTTTAGTTTTAAGGAATATAGTATAAAGGTTATGGTTTTTTTTTATTTCCCTTATGTCTAAGAGTCCACTTGATAACGTAAGGGGAGAGTTTGTGCTGAGGAGACATTTGTCAGTTAGAGCGATTTATGGGTGTTACGGTTGTTCGTGTTTCATCCCGGCCACATTTTTTTTGCCGCTGGAACAGGGTCTGCTGAGGTGGTATTGATAGATGGACTCTTAGACAAAGGACTGATAGTATACAAAGTAAAATTTATGACTTAAAAAAAGGGAAAAGCAGAACAAACTATAAAGGGAGGGATTGTGGTCGGTTAAAGAGCAGGAGAAGCTGTCCATAGAGAAAGAGAAGCTGTTGCTTGAGAATGCGAGGCTAAGACGTTAAAATCAAGAGATGCGAAGGGAACTAAAATTGGTTAAGGGAACTTTAAAGAGAGTGGAAGGAGGTTTCGAGATGAGGATGCAAGAGAATGAGGAACGAATGGAGAAACGAATGGAGAAACGAATGGAATCTATGATGGGGCAAGTAATGGGGATGAAGAAAAAGTTAATGGGTGAAAGTGTAGTAGGAAGAGTATCCTCAGCTTCGGGAAAGGGTTGGTAGTGAAAGAGAAGGCTAAAGTAAGTGGTGATGGGGAAGGTAGTGATAGTGAGATGGAAGATTAAGGGGATAGGCATAGTAGAGATGAACAGAAATGTGATGAGAAGAATAAGAAGAAATGTAAAAGTAATGTGAAGAGGGAAAAGAGGAAAGGTCAGGATGAGAGTGAGGATGATCATGAATGGGTGAAAGTGGTTAAGTAAGAAAGGGGTAAGAAGGGAATGATTAAGGATAGGAATTTAAGTGTTGAAATGGATTCAATATATTTGAATGAGGAAGAAAGAAACAAGAAGGGATTAGGCAGTGAGATAGTAGTGAGAATGAAGTTGGAGTTTGTATGACAGTGGTTATGAGAGAGGTACCTAGGTGTGACAAGTTGTATGGACATAGCAGTAGGGATGTGTATGACTTTTTTTAGGGAGTATAAGAGGTTCTGTCAGGCTAACAATGGTAATAGTAAGAGAGTATTTTCTAGGCAGTTAGGAGAATATTTGACAGGGTTTTTGTTGACGATGTATAGTATGATAAATAAGTGTAGGGGATGTTGATATGAAAGTGTAAAAAAGAGAATAATTGAAACAGGTAAAACATATGAAAGGGAGTGTTAGGTATAAGTCTAAGAATATTTTTGATGAAGCATGTATGAATGTAGGAGAAGCAATATCAATGTATGTTTGTAGGGTTGGAAACGTTAGCCAGAAAGAAGTATGGGGATGAAGGCATAAATGTGAATAACGAATTAAAGAAGAAGTTTATTTGACTACTGTGCCTGAAAATTTTGCTGAGTTTATTCATTTGAAACGGAAGGAGAAAATGAGGTGGACGAGGGAAAGATTGACACGGATGATATTCTAGAGATAATTGAGGACTACAAATTAGATAGATATATGAAAGAAAGTAGATCTGTGAATGTGAGAACTGGAATGGAGGAAGGTGTGCCCTAATTTGTTAGTTTCAGAGATTCTGTTATGAGAGGACCAATGATGGTAGCTGATAGTTTAGTAGATAAGGAGTGTTTAGGGCGAGTAATGTGGAATACCTGTAAGGACAAATGAAGGCTTTAGGCAAGGGAATCAGGTTTGGCGATATAGGAGTGTTAGTGGGCAGCAAGTAGGACAGGTAGTTGTGTCCTCACAAAGGAAAAGTGTTATAGATGTGGGAATGTAGGGCATGAAAAGAATATGTAGATGGGCATTAGGAACATCATTTCGGGTGTGGGGAGAGACAGGGTATCGTATTAGTGAGTGTAAGAAGAGAAGGTGGGTTTAAGCGTCATCAGTGTGGTATCACTGGGCATGTAGCGAGTGGATGTGGGAGAAATCATACAAATGTGATTTCGGTAATTATGGTAAGAATGGTCCATTATGCGAGGATTGCAAGGGGCAGCGTGATAAATGTACGGAATTTTATGTAGAAGGGCATATAGCTACGGTTTGTAGGAAGAAGGGATTAGGACAGCCAGGTTGTTCAGGAAACAAAGTAGTAAGATGGTTCAACTGGGTGAGTCCCCACTGTGTGTGCGGAAGGAATAGTATCAATGTTCGTGATAATGTGATGAATAATTGGTTGGAAATGAGTATGACCCTAGTATGCATGATAAGTTAGGGGTTGGGAAAATAAACAATTAATGTTAGCTGAATAGAGGAAAATTAAGCATCTAAATTATTTAGTCAGGATGGAGTACAAGGGAAATTTATAGGTATAGGTAAGAATCAGACAGGTATGATGAGGGTGTAAATATACAGGTGAGTATGAAAGATAAATGTGTTGATACAGATGAACCATGGGTGAGTATAAATGATACCTATTGTGGGGGTGTGTATTACCATAGATGATGTAAAACAAACTATGACAAATGCGAGAATGAGAGATAGGAGAATGATAAGCAGTAGAATGATTCTTTTATTAAAGTAGAAAATAGTTTCGATGTAATGGATGAAATTTGGACAGAAATGCGTGGGATTTTCGGGCGAGATGATAGTGAGGCAGATGGGATAGTGCTTGATATATTAGATGACAGGAGTATAAATTGGAATCGGAATAGGGACAATGAATGATAGCGGTATGGAAGAAGTGAATGAGAGAGTATATGAAGGCCCAGTTTACTCGAAGCAGAAGTCCTGTTCCCGACTGCGACTGGGATAGGAAAAGATCAGGTAAGTGTTGTGTAAGACGGATTTGGCAAAGTAAGGGGGGGGGGGAAAGAATGTGGAGGGCTAATTTTTGTTTTATTTCTATCTATTTTTTGTTGTTTGCCAAATACAGAGAGAGAGAGAGAGAGAGAGAGAGAGAGAGAGAGAGAGAGGGTGTGTGTTTTTGTGTGTAACAGCGATCGAGAGGTAGTGTAATGATTGGTGGTTGTGAGAAAAACTGTTGGTATAAATGAGGTTGTTTATGTCTTTTAGGTAGGTTTAGAAAGTGGCAAATGTCTTGAGCAAATGCTCCTTTTGATTTGACTGCAGCTAGAGGCAGTAGTGTGTATGAATGCTGGATTATCATTATTATTATTTTACCAGCGAGGAAGTGTTTAATTATTTCGACAGCCGTAATTCTTCCTTTGGAGAACTTATTTTTTGAATGCCGATCTTTAGTTGCTTACATAGCCTGTAATAGCTTGTATTTACACTGCACTTTTGGATTGCTCAACCGTTGATGACCTGGCCGGTGTATTAAAATTTCGTATGATGATGATAATGATGATGATTATGATAATGAACCCGAATAGTTAAGGACGCTGTGGCAAATTAACAGTCTTCGTTTTCTCATATAGGGGTGTTATGCCAATAAAGACAGTTTGGTACATTGCATGATTACTGAAGTGTTTTTTGTACTGTTATCTTGCGAAAGTGTTTGGGGAACACACACAATATAGAGTCATGGTGAATATTAGTTTTAATTTTTTTTTTTTTTGGGGGGGGGGTGGGGGTTATATGATTCTAGGTGGGTTTTTGTGTTTAGTATTTTATTTTTAAGAAATATAGTTATTAAGGTTATGGTTTCTTTTTTATTTCCATTCGGTTTAAGAGTCCAGTTGATAACGTTAGGGGAAAGTTTGTGCTAAGGAAAAATTTTTCAGTTAAAGTGATTCAAGGCGTTATTGTTCTTGTGACATCCCGTCACAATAAACCAAATGTAACCATCCACTGACATGGTCCAAACTCTACTTTATACCAAAAGTTTTATAATATTTCTATATACAGTAGGGTAATTTCTAATTCGGGTTCAATAAACATCTGATCATAAAACAATATCATATGGCTAGGTTTTTTATCTTATCTGGAGTGAACATAACATTTATGGGTTACTCCTAAAATCTCAGGTGATTTCTATCTTCCCTATTCATTAACCCTCTTTACTTTTGATTGCACTTAATACGTCTCCGGCGAACAACCTTTACAAAAGATTCCGAAAGACATCGTTTCTTAATTAGGTAGTGAGACTCGATAATTGAATGGGAGGATGGTATCCATTAAAGACGATTATGATTTTCAATATAATTTCGAAAAAAGGGATTTCTCTCCTCTCTCTCTCTCTCTCTCTCTCTCTCTCTCTCTCTCTCTCTCTCTTTTCTTCTTCTTCTTCTTCTTCTTCTTCTAAAGGTTATTTTTCTACGAATTCTGTGAAATAGGATTATCGCTTCAATTATTCACCTATTGGCATTTTCCAATCAATCTGGTATGATGACATGGTAATATCATGTTTTTTCCATATGCGAGGGCAATCTATCGGTAAGTGCGAATTTGGACATTATTACGAATGAAATATATGAAATTTATCGATCCCATCTTCTAATTTTCATAAAACGACCGTCCCCGACTGAAGATTTCTAGAGACCTTGTTTTCTAGTCATTAAATAAAGTTAGGTTTATGAAGAGTGAATATTACTCTATATTCTGAAGCATCTTCCCTAGAAAAGCTGGAGCATCGAACTACTCATTCCTATCAATTCTTCCAGCCTTCGGAATAAATCAACATGTTATTCCATATTCCTTGGTGTAGTGTAATATAGGTGAGAATGTTTTAAAAGATACGTTAGAACTAAATTATAACAAATACCTTATTGCATGAATGTGTGCGACTGACAATTTACAATGATAACATAGTATTGGTACCGTTAGTCTAATGTTTTCTTATGAATCTTAAACTTAATTTTCTTTGTCGCTTTGTGTAATTTTTGGTTAAAGTGTATAATTCAAAAA
>NC_090740.1:106792590-106800090 GCF_036898095.1 Palaemon carinicauda | reverse complement strand
GTGATTTCAATCAATGTAAATATCACACACAACAGCATTAAATACCGAATTCTATCTTGAGAATACATATGCACTTGCGATTCATTTTATGGTCAAAGCTTTTGGCCGGGCATAGATTTGAGCCCCCGCCTATTCAGCCGTAATCCATACCTGTGAGGACTCTAACAACTGAGCCATCAAGAGAGATATGTTTTATGACAAGTCCCCGTGCATATTCTCATCTCCACCATGATAGCTGAATTGTGAGTTTTGCAAGACGTGTTTATTTTATGATGAATATTTATTGCAAGGACAGTGAAAGAAGCGTCACCAAGATCAACTGATACTTTATTCAAATATGCGTGGGAGTGTATATTACAAGGTGCGGACGGAAAGGTAGGATGGCGCTGGTGCTAAATCAGATTGAATTGTCCGCCAAAATATATGTGTTTTTTTACACTTACAAATATACGAATTATGAGTTAACAGAAACATGTAATGAAATAATACATATGTCAAAATGTAGCTCTGATAGAGCGGAATACATATACATAGGAAACCACGGTGTGGCGAAAGGAGAATTCAAATGAATAAACAGTTTGATGATTTTTTGGACGACGAAGTGAGCGGTGGCCTTACAAGTACTCCCCCCCCCCCCCCCAAGACATCGGGTGGCGTAGAGGACTGATGATCAATCTTCATATCTTTTCGGGCGTTGGAGGGTTCCTCTTGTTTATGAATGGAGGGGCGTAAGGATCTCTTCCTCTTGTCGTCGTTTGATGATTTTTCTTTCGTTGGGCGCCTTGTTTTGAGGTGGCACTCTGGATCTGCCAGGTCTGGCGGAAGGTGGTGTAGTTTTCCTTCGAGAAATGCTGGTATCACGCGGTCTATTGAGACCCCAATCCTCTTGGCCATGGACGTCGAGAAGGAAGGCTTTCGTTGTTTTCCTAATCACCCGGGAGGGGGTCTCGATAAGGTCTAGTTAGTGGTTGTCGATGAGCGTAGACACGGACGAAAACGTACCCACAGTCATACAGTTTTTTTGGTTTTGAAGTGCTTGGTTCTGTCCTGGCATATTTTGAGACATGGCCTGAACTTCCTGGCGATGTCCCTTAGGTGATTCTGCTTTGTGTCGTCAGTTGATGAGGGAAAGAATTCTCCAGGAATTGTGAGCGTCTCCCAGTAAACCTTTTCGGCGGGCGAAGGTTTGCCGTCTGCGCGAGGGGCAGTGCGAAGGCCGAGGAGTACCCAAGGAAGTCGTGATTTCCAGTACCCGTTGGTGCAGCTCGCCATCAGGGACGCATTGAGGGCGCAGTGAGTTCTTTCGACCATACCGTTTGCCGAGGGGTTGTATGCCATGGTGCTGTGGAGCATCGTCCCCATCAGGTTCGCTAAAGCGAGCCATATTTCTCTCGTGATGTTGTTAGGAATGCCAAACTGCTCACCCAGCTTGTCAGGAGTGCTTCGGCGCATGCTTGAGTCCTAGGCCTGGTCATCGGCGATGCCTCCCAACCACCTCTTGGAGGCGATCGATGATCGTAAGCAGGTAGCGGGCAGATCCAGAGGTGGGGGCAATGGTCCCACGACGTTGATGTGTATGTGACCGGAACATCTTTTTGGCTTGGGGAAATCGCCTACCCCCTATTCGGTGTGACGGCTGACTTTGCTTGATTGGCAGTTGATGCATGACTTCCCCCATTCCCGGGCATCCTTTTCTATCCCTGGCCAGACGAACTTTTCAGACAGCAGGCGAGTGGTAGTGCGTCCTGAGGGGTTGTGAAAGTCCATGGATGATATCGAATATTTTCCTTCTGCAGGAGGCTGGTATCCAGGGATATGGGTGGCCGGGTGCTGGTGTCGCAAAGAATAGTTACTCCTTCTGGTCCGAGGGGAATCGCACTTATCTTGAGCGCGGATGGTCCCGTCAGGTGATCCTGTGCTTCTCGGTCAGAGCGTTGTTCGGTTGCAAGATTGGCGTAGTCGATTCCCAGATGGATTGCGTCAATTTCAATCCTTGAAAGGGCGTTTGCAACTGGGTTTTTCTTTCCTGGGACGTAACAAATGGTGCACCCAAATTTGGCGATTGTTGCGAGATGACATTGTTGTGGGGGAGGGACCATGCGTCTGTCGATTTTGTGAAAGCGTGTACAAGGGGTTGATGGACCGTCGCAATTGTGAAGGGAGTGCCTGCCAAGATGTGCCTGAAGTGGCGGACGGCGATGTAGACGGCGAGGAGTTCCCTATCGAAGGTGCTGTATCTTGTTTCTGTGGGTTTCAATTTCTTGCTGAAGAATGACAGTGGTCGAGGAGAACCATTGACGAGTTGCTCCAGCACAGCCCCACAGGCGACTTTGCTGATGTCGGTCGTTAGTCGCAGGAGCGCATTGTCGCCGAAATGAGCCAGGGTGGTGGCATTTGCGAGGGCATCCTTCGTCTGGCCGAATGCCTGTTGCTGGGGCAAACCCCTCTCGAGTTTTTTCGCTTTTCCTTTCAGGACGTTGTCGAGGGGTGACAGGATTTGTGCGATGTTGGGGATGAAGCGCCTGTAGTAATGGACCATCTCCAGGAACTCCTGAAGTTGGCTGATGGTCGTAGGTATCGGGAACTGTCTGATGGCGTCGACCTTGGTTGTCATGGGTTTTACCCCACACGAGGATACGCGGTGACCAAGGAAATCCACTCCTTCTGCACCGAACGTGCACTTGTCGAAACGTATGACCAGGCCGTTCTCCTGTAGGCGTTTGAGGACGGTGCGGACGTGCCTCCGGTGTCTCTCCTTAGTTTGCGAGAATATCAGGATGTCGGCGACCTACCAGAAAGGTAGGTCACCCAGAATGCTATCCATTAGTGGTTGGAAGGTCGCCCCGGGGTTGCGTAGACCGAAGGCTGAGTATGCGAAGGTGTAGGATCCAAACGGCATTACAATGGCAGTTTTGAGGATGCCTTCTGGAAATACGGGAACCTGGAAATAAGACTTGAGGAGGTCCCTCTTGGTAAAATACTTCGCGCTGTGCAACGCGTTCGTTAGGTCTTGCATGTTGGGCAGCTGGTAGTGATTGGGCGTTGTGATGAAGTTGAGGCGCCTGTAGTCGCCGCACAGTCTCCAGGACCCGTCCGGCTTTTTTACCATGTGTAGGGGCAAGGCCCAGGGGCTCGATACTTTCTTACAGATACCCATGCGTTCCATGTCTTCAAAGGCGGTGTTTGGCATCCTTCAGTTTCTGGGGCGGGAGGCGGCGGAATTAGGCGTGGAGTAGGAGGTCCTGTCGTTGTGATGTGGTGGTAGATCCCGTGCTTGGACGGGGGAACCTGGCGAGTGTCAGAGCTCGGGCTTGAAAACCTCGGGAAATTCTTGTAGGAGGTCGGCGTAAGGGTACGTCGTTTACGGCGAATACGGACATTGATGAGAGGGCCGTATTCTAGGGCGCGGGACTAGCAGGTTCCTGTGTCGATGAGACATTTGTTAGCGACATCAACGAGGAGTCCGTGGTGGGCGAGGAAATCCGCACCGAGGAGGGGGGTGATTGACGTCAGCGATGGCGAAGGGCCAAGAATACGAACGGCCCATGATAGATATCTTGAGGGTCCTAATCCCATAGCACCGTATGGGCTATCCGTTGGTGGCGATGAGTGAGGGAGCGTTTTTGTTGGGATCACGGTTTAGGGTAGGACTTGGAAGGTGGGAACGTTGACTGCATTGCACCGGTGTCTACCATGAGTCTACTGTTGGAAATGGTATCGAGGATATAGAAACCCTTCTTGTTTTGGTTACCTGCAGCTGCAATGGTGGCAGGTGGATGCTTCTGATGTCATCTTCTAGGGAAACTGCATGGTGCTCTACATTTCTTGGCGTCGCTACCAAACTGTTGGTGGTAGAAGCACCATGCTGGGTTAGTTCTAGGGTTCGGTCGTGTTGGTTGCGGCAGTTTCTTTCTTGATAGAACATTGATTTCGTCTTCCTCAGGGGCCGTTGCCGAGGAATCTATGGAAGAGCAGCTGCTGAAGGAGGAGAACGAAGGCGGTGTTGACGATGATGCTCCGAGGTGAGATGCTTTGGAGGCCTCGGGGAGCTTCTGAGCTTTCGATAGGTGTTCGTTCATCGAGAGAGTGTCGGCATCTGTCAATTGGGCCCTTACGTCCTGTGGTAGGCGTCGAAGAAAGATCTCGCGAGATAAGCTAATCTCACGTCGTCGGCCGTTACTGTCTGTTTCAGGGAGCATAAGCAGGTCGGTTAACTCGTCCCATGCCTCGACAGGAGAGGTGTCACCCAGGGGCTTGCCGGCGAGGTCCAGGACTTTCTGTGCCCTTGCTGAGACGGAGAAAGAGTAGATACCGATGAGTTTTGTTCTCAGGTCGTCATATGAAACTTGGCCGGCCTGGGCATCGAGCCATGGAGAAATCTTGTCAAATACCTCGTCAGGTATGGAGGTGAGAACGATGCCAGCCTTGGCGCTGGAGTCGCTGAGTCTAGCGACACGGAAGAGTACGTCTGCTCTCAGGAACCAGAAAGCGGTGTTGTGTTGAGAAAAGGGCGGCAGTTTGACTTTGGGCGTGGAGGCAAGGCTGTTGGGTGCGATGGGCGTGTTGCTTCCTGCATCGTGGCCAGACGACGAGTTGGCAAAGAGGTGAGAAGTTGATATGTCGGTTAAGCTCATCCTACTGCCTTACATGCACCAAAGTGTGGGAGAACCAAAGGCAGGCTCACGCCTAAGGTAACAGAGTATAGAGAAGGTAGCACGGCCGTAATAAGTCCGTTAATGGCAAAGCCAAAACCGCTGATGCTACTTTCAACTCCGGGGTCACCAGTTGTAAGGACAGTGAGTCAAGCATCACCAAGATCAACTGATACTTTATTCAAATGTGCGTGGGAGTATATTACAAGATGTGGACGGAAAGGTAGGATGACTTTGGCGCCAAATCAGATTGAATCGTCCGCCAAAATATGTATTTTCTTACACTTACAAATATACGAATTATGAGTTAATAAAAACATATAATGAAATAATACATATGTCAAAATGTAGCTCTGATAGAGCGGAATACATATACATGGGAAACCACCTTGTGGCGAAAGGAGAATTCAAATAAATAAATAGTTTGTTGATTTTCTGGACGACGAAGGGGGCGGTGTCCTTACACTATCACCAACACTCATGATTTCAATCAATGTAAATATCCCTCACAATGGCTACCTGGTATTTGAAGTCATTTTAAACCGTACAGAAACTCAAAAGAATCAATCTGAAACTTACACCTCATCACTCGGAAGTCCAGTAATAGGAAAATACTAGCAAGAATTAACTAACACAGACTAGACGCAGCCGAATGCCTCCTGGAGATTCATGGTAATCCACTCCTGGCGATTTCCTCGTCGAAATACGATAAATAATAGATCATGGCGACATCGCTTAATACGAGCACTTGGTTCACGTTCAACCTCGTAGGGCAACATACTATATAAGGTCCTCGGTTTGACCTTAATCTTTGCGAGACGATTTTGGAAACCTGGCAATCAAAAAACACATAGAACGACAAACGACGAATAATGAGCGATGTTTGAAGACTTGTAAGTCACATGCACGTGGTGTGTAAGATGATATAGACCTTTGAGATGACTCCCCATAAATATAACTCCCAGTGTTACTGGAAACTAGTTCCACACCACTTCCCAGACACTTAAAAATAGTTTCATGGCACTCCCCATCAGGTTGAAATTATTCCTATTTTTAATGCTCAAAATAGAAATGATATGGGAGTAATTACACTTTTATTAAAAAATTTCAACTTTATGCAAACAACAACATTGAAATGATACTCTTATTTGTAGTCAAGATTAGGTATCTTCTTAGCTATACTGTCTTTTTATTTCCTAAATGAGCACCCGAGGACCTCGTGCTGGTCCCCTTCTTCGGTGATAGGGTGACAATGAGTGAAAATCAGTTTCCTTATCCTTCAATTTCGCTAACTACAAGCGGTTCACTCTTCTCGAATTTTGTCTTAATTTTTCCTGTTGGTTCTTACTTTGTTTTCAAATTTTATATATCTTCCAGAGGTGTAGCAGTTGTCTTGGATGATGAAAGACCATCGCTTTCTCCTGAAATTATCTTAATCCCCTCTGTGACCTCTAAATGTTCATGATAGCCTTCGTATTTGAAACAAGAAACACTTTCACTTCCGTCATTTCATTGGAAACCATGACTGTAATCACTTCAGGCACATTCGACGGTTGAGTAATTTTAAACTAGTGGGGAGCCGTATGAAACTAGTTTAAAATAACAGGGGAGTAGTCTGAAAGGGTGAGTCATTTGAACCGGTTATACCCCTCGCGTACATAAGGACGCCATGCGGGCATCGTTAGCCATTTCTACCAACGAATCAGAACTGATTATGGACCTCTGAAACCACAGCCACCATGACCAAAAATGACGTGAAAGGGATGAAAGAACCCAATAAGTCAAACACAGTGGCCCCAGGATCCCCCACACCACCACCTGCACTGGTTATGGTCTAAACTATGCCAAATGATGTCTGCTATGATATATGTTTCAACACATTATTACTAATACTATAAAGAAAAATAAGAGCAAACAAGTTCTGTTCCCTATATATAGCCGAACTAGAATATTCTCCCAAGACTCAATGAAAAAGAGAAAGTAGCAATCTACAAATATATTTCGGCATTTCAATCCTTTGGAAAACTTTTGGTTTTATTTCTACCTTTCTATATTTCCCTTTAATGAAGAGAGAGAGAGAGAGAGAGAGAGAGAGAGAGAGAGAGAGAGAGAGAGAGAGAGAGAGAGAGAGAGAGAGAGAGAGAGAGAGAATCTCAAAACAACAGCAATAGCCGCCTGGATCTGCAACTAATAATAATAATAATAATAATAATAATAATAATAATAATAATAAAAATAATAATAGTAAAGTAAAAAAATTTTATCAATGACGAAGCCAAAGTTCCTTTATTCATTACTAATGTATATGTAAATTAGGGGACCTCCACATCCGGAAAAAAGTACTACGGGCTTAAACACCCAGACAGAAGCAGGCTTTAGCTCGCAGGATGGCGATAGGTGGAGTTAAAGGGTATCGGGAAAACATTTATTATCACACAATGCACTTAATGTTTTGTCGATTCTTACCAGTTATTGTCAGTCACTGTACAGGCGTTCAATAGCCATGTGCATATTCCTGCAATGAGTAAAATCAATGTTTCCTATCGCTATATCACGTTCCCACCACTTATCCTGTTAATTGGGAGATGTTTAAACTACGTTAGCACGGTCCCAGTGTCATGTCGCTTGTATCTTCGTCTCAGATATTCGATGCCCACCATTCCAGCATTTGAATGGTCTTTGTAGAGTCCAATTCCCATATTATCCCTCTCACTATCCACCAATCTTCATGTTTCCATGAGGTATCTGGCAATAATCAGCGAGTTTTGACAAAAAACAATCACATATAGGAGACTAGCCTAACTCTCAGCAGCTGCTCGCAACTCCCTGCACCAGTTCACTACTCCCT
>NC_090740.1:106782590-106787590 GCF_036898095.1 Palaemon carinicauda | reverse complement strand
ATGCACTTATATGGGACGGTACGAGTATCGTAAAAAAGATTCAAACCTTATTCATTTTTATATACTATTTAGCCTTGTCTCGGCTTTTACTATTTACCGGATTGATTTTGTTGATTTTGAGTATTACCTTCCGGCCAATCTTAGAATTAAACTTTGAAAAATAGTAAAAGTTCCATGCATGGTACTCTCTATCTCTATTTTTCTTTTTTCTTTTTTCTTTTATCATCACTTACAGAAAAGTATTATTCATGTTATCCGGACATTTATGAAGGGTATTACTCACATTACATTTAATTTTTCATTGTTTCTATTATTGATCATTTATGATATCTTGAGAAAAAATAATATTTCCCTTATCCTAGTTATAGAGATTTATTAAATAGTTCCCTTTGCAAGAGCAGTGGCAAAAGATCCCGGCTTTTTCTATCTGAATTATTTCTATCTAGCATCTTCAGTTATTCAGTGTCTGCTTTTATTTTTGCTAGCAAAAGAAAAGTCTAGAATTTTTGTTCAAATACACAAAGTTACCTCAAAGTATGGTATGTATCTTTTTGGTATGAAATTCCTTAAACGGTCTGTAAATCCGTGTATATATGCATTGATTGATTTAGTTTGTTACAAGTAACAAATAATAGAATAGTCAATTTGAAATTATAAAAGCAAGGACGTCCTTATAAAATCTAAATAGCTTTCAGAAGAGCTGCTTTTGAAATAAATCTAAAAATACTCCTATCATAGTACAACACATTCAGCCCAAGAATCTTGATAAGAATGAATCTGCCATCCTAAGTAGGATTCATGCAATGTCAATTAACAGTTTGAAGTGTTGTTCGATCACAATCCACAACAGCCACTCTGTTGGAGGATAAACAAAACAAAATAATATCTTATGCTCATTTTTTCTTTTCCCATCTCAAGGAGGAAAAGGAGTAAAACCAATATTTTATATTTGCTGTGCAATAGAAGTTCATCCAGAGCAAAATCCTAGGAAATAAGCTCATCTTCATTCTGAAAATCGGTTTGGTTTGGCTTTCACGGAGAAGATTTTCCAGATGAATGTCCGTGGCAAGGGAGAGACAAAGAGATCAAACGTTATGGAATTGAATCTGGCAGCATCCACTGAGGAATCCTGACGGTCCCATAACTCTCGGGGGAAATCTTTCATGTATAGCGTTTTTGAAGAGTGTTAGTCCTTATAAAAGATTATTAGAGCTAATGATTTTATTTTTGAGATTAAAGATATTATAAAAAATTGTTTTACAATATTCCCACAATTATTGAGTTCAGAACGAACAGAGGTAATGTGTCTTACAGTAATAATGAAATTTTAATCCTTATAAAAAAGTTGTTTTCACTTCGACGAAAATGCATTTGAAAACGTTAACTTGAAAAATAAAAGGAATTATCTCTAAAAGAATTCAAATGATACTATATTATATTCAAATTAATTTTAAATACATTTCCTAAGAGAATCAATTTGAAAAAAATGCTTGCTAAAAAGACCTGACATAGTTCCACGCACGAAGAAAAAGGGCAAATAGGATTGATGTAAGTACTGTTGAAAACAAGATCCCTAGTAAATATTAACTTATGCTTGTTATAGCAATGATACCAATCTTACTACAGTCAAGTAATTCTAGAGGTATTGTCATATGGTGCAAATTAACAAACAATTTCTGGGCATTCGACGAATCGTAGTATAACCTGGTTTCCAAATATAGAATCTTCGAGGAGACAGACAAGTCTGTCTATTAAGAAATAACATCCCTCGAGAAGCAATCTAAAACCCACAACAGTAGTGGGACTGCACACCTCGTCGGAGAGAGGAGACCAGTAGTAAAAAAAAATAGACAGGAACGATACCGTGCTAAGTTGATCCATGTAATATCGGTATAGAATAACTTGTAATTCGAGTCAAATATTAATTTTAAGGGAGACTAATTTGGCTCTCGGAGAAATATGTGTTAGCAAAAGTTGACAGACTTGAAGACGAAATCAGATTTTTTCTGGATTTGGTGGGTTAATCTTGGGATTTTTTTATGTTTTTTTTATAAATTTCCAACATTAAAATAAACCAAAGAAGTGTAGCTAATGATGGAGAAGGACATTAAAAGTCACCAGTGTCATTGATTGTGGAAGCAATTGTTATGCTTCACGAAGAGGAGGTCTTCCAATGTAAAGTTAATGTATATTGTGGATACTACATGATGTGATTATTTGCTCGGAAATTATGATATTTTTTTTTCTACTTTGTTCCTGGTATTACTTTTATTAATACTTTAAATTATTAAAAGGAATTTTTGAGAAATCAGAACCACCGTTAACGTATTACATGTTTGTGATTTTGATTTTAATAGCAGAATATTTTTTGTGTGTGATTAAGAGCATCCGCAATAGGTTTAAAACATTATGCTATATGACTTTTTGCCCTGGGATAAAGTGCATAAGAATCCAGGTTACAACATACATTAAGATGAAACAGAACTTTGAATAACGATTGCTGTTTTCAGTATTTTCAAAGAATCTCTCATTAACTGGTATTAATTCTAGTGTCCGGACTTTTATTTATTTTTATAAACAACTAATTTATTTCGTGTTTAAAAAGGATGATTTCGGTTAGGATAATAAGAAAATGAAAAGATCAAAGAATTGATTAAGCATAACTGTCAACGAGGTTTCATATGCATTAGTTGATATGTTAATCCTAGTTATGAGACAACAATATTACATGAAAATCTATGAATAACACTAATATGAATAGTCATAATCAAGTATATTCTCAAATACAATTCTCAAGCATTATTGGTCCTATAATTAAATATAATTTTACGTGGAAATTCATCAGGTAAACACTTTCTTACATGCTAAACTTGGAAACAGGTAATTGATTAAAAAAAAAAATCACTTAATAATTCAACTTTTATAATTTGGATACCTTAGTGTTCAAGGATAGGCAAGAAAATTTATTTCCACTTGGCAGACCGATGACAGTTATCATCAAAGCATACATCAGTGCTGACACGTTTTTGCCACATGAAAGTTGTAATTTCATTTTCATTATTCAGATGATTCCTGAATTGGAATCCTTGGTTTAAAGAATAGATTGCCAGAAACCATGACAATAAATTCATATCATAAGGCAGACAGACAGACGTACAGACAGACAAACAGACAGACAGAGATCGTTGATGAAACATATAACAATTTCTTAAAAGTATATAATTGAATTTCTCCGAAAATTTTACAGTGACTAACCTGTAGGAAGAGAAAAAAAATATATCTTCCGGGTCACATCAAAATTTAACGAGATAGGGCATGTAACAAGAATTATTTCTAAAAAGAGATCAAATTGGTCTTTTTACCTCCCATGTCTCTCTCTCTCTCTCTCTCTCTCTCTCTCTCTCTCTCTCTCTCTCTCTCTCTCTCTCTCTCTCTCTCTCCGGCATCAGTTTAAATGGCTGACCAATTTTTTTCATGGATCCTCGCAATTCCTCAACTGTGAACACTAAATTTTACTTAAAATTCCTTCTAAGTCTAACATTCCTTATGCTGAGAGAGAGAGAGAGAGAGAGAGAGAGAGAGAGAGAGAGAGAGAGAGAGAGAGAGAGAGAGAGAGAGAACAAAATTTATACCAAGAATGGAGTAAAGACTTAGTTTATTCGCGTCGCTTTTAATGAGATGAGGATGTTTAGAAGGATTGCTGGAATATCACTAGTCTAAGGTAGGGAGGGAAGAGTCAAAATACAAGAAGAATGAGTGGTAAATGAAATGTAAAAGATAAGGCTAGGAAAAGGTCGTCTGATATTAGAAAAGTGTAGTTGGAAAGAATCAGATTGATGGATGTACGGCTGTTTGTCTATAGCCTATAGGTCTGCTTTCTGAATAATCTAATATTATAATGTGTCTGAATATAATGTAAAGAAAACAGTATGTTAACTCTTGACTAAAATATTGCGAGGAAAAGTATAGAAATAAGAAAACATCTGCAGGTAAAGAAAATTTTTGGACCTGCACAATCAGATTTTAAACAAATATGAAAACCAAGCTATGCAATGGAAAATTACGAAAACATAAAATGAAGGGAACAACTAAGTTACGAGTTTATTTTTTTTTTTTTTTTTTTTTTTTTTTTTTTTTTTTTTTTTTTTTTGATAGCTCAGTTTTTTGCGTGACTCAATTTGACCTTTTGGTCATGGGTTATTTAATTTCTAGCAAAGGGATCAGTATCCATACTTTCTTTGTTCTCCCTCCCAATTTTCATTGCCTCCCCCACCTCCCACCACGCCTGAAAAAAATCTTTAAAAAAAATTAGCTTCACCATAACTATTGTAACCTGAGAGCTAGAATTAACGTGGTAAATAGACTATATATACCAAAATTGAGTAATAGAGTTTGTATAACCTATTATTATTATTATTATTATTATTATTATTATTATTATTATTATTATTATTATTATTATTATTATTATTATTATTATTATTATTATTATTATTTCACAAATATCTTTAAATTTTTTTGAGAACCATGGATCGATTTCTTGGAATAAAATAATCACATTTTGGGGAGGAAACAAAAACTCTCTATAGTTCAGGAGTAAATTTACTTACCTTTCATATGCTTTTACTTCATTGAAATAGGTAAGTTCGTTCCGTCTGAGTTCCTGCTTGAAGGTCGATAAGTAGAGTTTTGAGAAATAGGCCTCCAAAGTGTTGTGTTATTTAATAGTTTCTGTTCTTTTTTTATATCATAGCTAGGTTATACCTTATGTATACTTCAATGCATTTTGTATATTTAGAGCCCTGGTCCCCCTCCTTCCTCTCTATTCATGTCGCCAATTCTTTCTACCTTCCTCTTCATATAGTCGTTTCTTTCTTTCTCTTAAGAAACATAGATCTTGCATATATTTTCTTGGTTTTAACATTGTTTCTTATGAACTAAGATGTAACCAAACCCAAAAAGAAATAAAAGAAATAACTGCGATATGAAAAGTACGTTTA
>NC_090740.1:106765090-106772590 GCF_036898095.1 Palaemon carinicauda | reverse complement strand
CGAGTAGATAGGGTTAGGAACTAAATAGTGAGGGTGAGAACGGGCCTAAGAAATGAGTTAACAGCTAGATTGGATGTGAATGTGTTGAGGTGGTTTAGCCATGTTGAGAGGATGAAAGATGGCTGTCTACTAGAGAAGGTGATGAATGAGAGATTTGATGGGAGAAATAAAAGAGGAAGGCCAAGGTTTGGGTGGATGGATAAATGAAGAAAGCTCTGGGTGATAGGAGGATAGATGTGAGAGGGCAAAAGTGTGTGCTAGAAATAGGAATGAATGACGAGCAATTGTGACGCAGTTCCAGTAGGCCCTGCTGCTTCCTCTGGTGCCTTAGATGACTGCGGAGGTAGCAGCAGTAGGGGATTCAGCCTTATGAAGCTCAATCTGTGGTGGGGAGGATGGGCTGTGGCACCATAGCAGTACCAGCCGAAGTCGGTTTAGTCCCTTGTCATGCTGAGAGGAACGTAGAAAGGAGAAGTCCCCTTTTTTGTTTCATTTGTTTGATGTCAGCTACCCCCCAGAATTGGGGGAAGTGCCCTTGTATATATATATATATATATATATATATATATATATATATATATATATATATATATATATATAAATATATATGTGTATATATATATATATATATATATATATATATATATATATATATATATATATATATGTATAAATATATTAAGTATATATATATGCATATATATATACTTAATATATTTATATATATATATATATATATATATATATATATATATATATATATATATATATATATATATATATATATATATAAATATATTAAGTATATATATATGCATATATAATATGTATATGTATATATATATATATATATATATATATATATATATATATATATATATATATATATATATATATATATATATATATATATATATATATATATAATTAATGGCATTTTCGCTTCTAGAAAGCTTGAGGTTTAGCAGAAAGGCGAAGGAAAGCAGATACTTCAGCATTTGGACAGTTTATTGGCTAAGCTTTCGGGAACAACATTTCCCATCATCGGAGCTAAAAAGTGAATGTAAAACACAGGTCAATAGTTAATGAAATTCTGTTAAAAAGGCAAGAATTATAATAAATACATCGAAATACTTAAAAAATGAAGTGGATGAAATATACTAAAAAATTATAAATTAAACCATATAAATAAAATTAAAAATTTAAACGTTAAAACAATAAATGAATGATATAGTAAAAGAGCAATATCGAAATCAGAACAAATACACAGAAAACTTTAAAAAAGAATTCACAAAACATCATAGATATGGGAATCAAAATAATAATACACAGAAATAACCTGGAATAAAAGAAAAAAAAAACAGACAAAATAAAATAAACTCTGGATAAGAAAGAAACACACCTAGTATGGAAAAAAAAATCCAAGACTGAGACATGGAAGGACGGGGAGGTTTAGACGTTAGAGCATGAAAGTAATGGTTTGAAGATTAATTGGTGAAAGTCGTTAGGCAATATGTAAAGGAACAGAGGTTGTTGAGTGATTAAGAGTAGGGGATAGCTGTTTAATGAAAAGGGATTCTAGGGTAGGTAGAGAATAGCTATTGGGGGATTGGGCTAGAATTTTGAAATTAGAATAGTTAATTAATTGCTTGCATTCTTGAGCGTGATTACGTATGGAAGAAAATTCTTTTTTATTTAAAATACAACCTCTACGGTGACTGACTCCTCTATGAGAGTCAATGCGGATCCTCAAGAGACGGTTGGAACAACCAATATAGGTTCCTAAATTACATTTAGGACAATTGTATAAGTAAACAATTGAGGACCGCATCAAATCTGGTAGAGTGTCTTTGAAAGTGAACATGCTGCCTATGGATAGTGGATTTTTTAATACAAACTTAAAATTAACATATGGATACAAATTGGAAAGGTCTTTCTCAAGTTTACATTTAACATTTTTATAGTTATAAATAAATGGTAGAGACACATACATTTGCTTTTTTGGTACGTTTAGTACGGTGGCTTTCGAAGTAAAAATGTTATCTAAAAACTGTTTTGTAAATTTATCAAATACGTTACATGGATAACAGTTCCTAATAAAATACGATTTTAAAAATTTAATTTCCTCGTGGAATCTACCCCAATCTGAAGAAAGATTAAAAGCTCTATAAATTAATGTTTTGCATGAGTTTACTTTAAATGAAATCGGACAGTGACTAAAAAAGTTTAACCCAAGTCCTGTAAAAGTTTGTTTTCTAAAAATGCCAGTACTAAATGCACCATTACAACGTGAAATCTTAATATCTAAAAAGGAAAGTTGATCATTATGTTCGGAGTCCAAAGTGAACTTAATATTTGAATGAAATGAGTTTATGTACTCTAAAAACAAAGTGGCATGGTGTCTATCTCTAAAAAGAACAAATGTATCATCGACATAACGTCTATAAAATAGGGGTTTAAAGGACACAGGGCACTGATCAAAGAACAACTTTTCTAGGTGGCACATAAATATATTTGCAAAGGTAGGGCCCAAGGGAGAACCCATTGCCATACCATCGACCTGTTTGTAGACTTTGTTATTGAAAATAAAGTAAGTTTCTGTTACGGCAAGTTCAAGTAATTTTCTAAAAGAGTTAACGTTAAAACCATGAAATGAGGAAGTCGGGTTGGGAAATAGTCTAGTTAAAATAATGTCTATTGTTTCTGATAGTGGAATATTAGTAAATAAAGAGGTAACATCATAACTGACCATAAAACTATTGGGATCTTGCTGGAGAATATGAGGTACAAACTGAGATGAGTTTTGCAAGGTGTAAGCATTGGAAGTGAGATCACTGAGTAGAGGGACTAAAAATTTAGCTATACCAAAATTAGCGGAGTTGTAAGCAGCCAGAATGGGACGTAATGGTATGTCAGCTTTGTGAACCTTGGGTAAACCATATAAAACGCTGAAGGAGGAACCAGTGCTGTACAGGGAACGGTATGTTTCTTCTGATAAAAAGGATTCATCTTTGAGTTGTTTGAGGTTACGGTTGATTTTGTCCTCTACTTTATAAATCAAACTAAATTCTGGAGACCCAATTTCACAAAATTTACTGTTGTCTGAAAGAATGTGAAGCATTTTGTCGGTATAATCCTGTTTATTGAGAAGCACCACACCTCTACCCTTGTCAGGGCGACATAAAATGATATCACTACGTAGTGATAATGACTTTAGAATATTAAAATCTTCTTTCTTGAAAAATGGAAACCATGTAGGTGATTTTAAAGAGGAATAAGCTTCATGGGCAATATTTTGAATTGATTGACGGGCTTTTTCTAGATTATTATGAGAAGGGAGGTTCCGAATATTACTAAAAAACATCTCAAACGGTAAGAAAAACTTAGAGAAACTTGGTCGGAAATTAGGAAGACAAAACTCCAACCCCAAAGAGAGCAAAAATTCTTCCTTTTTGGAAAGGGTATAGTCTGAAAAATGGAAAATTACATCCCTAGGGGCAAGGAACTTCGGCCTTTCAATACCCAGTTTCGAAAGTTTACGTTCATGTACTGATTTTGTGTCGGAAATAAACTTAGACAAGTTACGTTTTATAAGAGATTTGAAATACATTTTATCAAGTAAAGATAATTGTTCATAAAAGGATGACGTTATAGATGAAACGTGGGACTGTAAACGAGCAACAGATTTTGTTTTTAGATTAATTTCCATATCCAAGAGTTTTAAAACGGCAGACCTGTAGAAATCAGTATCATAAAGAGAAGAACGATAAAGTTTAAATTTCACAAAATTAGGAACAATGTTACTCATCTTGCAATACAAAAGAAATTCATGGTCCAGTTCAGCCTTCTTCAGTTTCTTCGTGGAGGATTCAAGTTGACGGTAGAGTCTGACTGTAGATCCATCGTATTTGCGTCGTAAGTAATTAATGGCATTTTCGCTTCTAGAAAGCTTGACGTTTAGCAGAAAGGCGAAGGAAAGCAGATACTTCAGCATTTGGACAGTTTATTTTCAATAACAAAGTTTACAAACAGGTCGATGGTATGGCAATGGGTTCTCCCTTGGGCCCTACCTTTGCAAATATATTTATGTGCCACCTAGAAAAGTTGTTCTTTGATCAGTGCCCTGTGTCCTTTAAACCCCTATTTTATAGACGTTATGTCGATGATACATTTGTTCTTTTTAGAGATAGACACCATGCCACTTTGTTTTTAGAGTACATAAACTCATTTCATTCAAATATTAAGTTCACTTTGGACTCCGAACATAATGATCAACTTTCCTTTTTAGATATTAAGATTTCACGTTGTAATGGTGCATTTAGTACTGGCATTTTTAGAAAACAAACTTTTACAGGACTTGGGTTAAACTTTTTTAGTCACTGTCCGATTTCATTTAAAGTAAACTCATGCAAAACATTAATTTATAGAGCTTTTAATCTTTCTTCAGATTGGGGTAGATTCCACGAGGAAATTAAATTTTTAAAATCGTATTTTATTAGGAACTGTTATCCATGTAACGTATTTGATAAATTTACAAAACAGTTTTTAGATAACATTTTTACTCCGAAAGCCACCGTACTAAACGTACCAAAAAAGCAAATGTATGTGTCTCTACCATTTATTTATAACTATAAAAATGTTAAATGTAAAAAGACCTTTCCAATTTGTATCCATATGTTAATTTTAAGTTTGTATTAAAAAATCCACTATCCATAGGCAGCATGTTCACTTTCAAAGACACTCTACCAGATTTGATGCGGTCCTCAATTGTTTACTTATACAATTGTCCTAAATGTAATTTAGGAACCTATATTGGTTGTTCCAACCGTCTCTTGAGGATCCGCATTGACTCTCATAGAGGAGTCAGTCACCGTACAGGTTGTATTTTAAATAAAAAAGAATTTTCTTCCATACGTAATCACGCTCAAGAATGCAAGCAATTAATTAACTATTCTAATTTCAAAATTCTAGCCCAATCCCCCAATAGCTATTCTCTACCTACCCTAGAATCTCTTTTCATTAAACAGCTATCCCCTACTCTTAATCACTCAACAACCTCTGTTCCTTTACATATTGCCTAACGACTTTCACCAATTAATCTTCAAACCATTACTTTCATGCTCTAACGTCTAAACCTCCCCGTCCTTCCATGTCTCAGTCTTGGATTTTTTTTTCCATACTAGGTGTGTTTCTTTCTTATCCAGAGTTTATTTTATTTTGTCTGTTTTTTTTTTCTTTTATTCCAGGTTATTTCTGTGTATTATTATTTTGATTCCCATATCTATGATGTTTTGTGAATTCTTCTTTAAAGTTTTCTGTGTATTTGTTCTGATTTCGATATTGCTCTTTTACTATATCATTCATTTAATGTTTTAACGTTTTAATTTTTAATTTTATTTATATGGTTTAATTTATAATTTTTTAGTATATTTCATCCACTTCATTTTTTAAGTATTTCGATGTATTTATTATAATTCTTGCCTTTTTAACAGAATTTCATTAACTATAGACCTGTGTTTTACATTCACTTTTTAGCTCCGATGATGGGAAATGTTGTTCCCGAAAGCTTAGCCAATAAACTGTCCAAATGCTGAAGTATCTGCTTTCCTTCGCCTTTCTGCTATATGTATATATATATATATATATATATATATATATATATATATATATATATATATATATATATATATATATATATATATATATATATATATATATACACACATATACACATATATATATATATATATATATATGTATATATATACACACATATATATATATATATATATATATATATATATATATATATATATATATATATATATATATGTGTATATGTATATATATATATATATATATATATATATATATATATATATATATATATATATATATATATATATATATATAATATTATATATATATATATATATATATATATATATATATATATATATATATATATATATATATACACATATATATGTATATATATATATATATATATATATATATATGTATATATATATATATATATATATATATATATATATATATATATATATATATATATATATATATATATATATATATATATATATATTTATATATATATGTGTGTGTGTGTGTGTATGTGTGTGTGTGTGTTTGTGTGTGTATCAAGGGGCTTTCCATCTATTGAGTTTTTGATGATAGCTTCGACTTCAAACACACTGAATTCATTCATGGGCACATCAAGGTCTTCCTCTGCTACAGATATATCAATCGAATTATTCACTTTGTATCTTATATTCATGATCTTAATAAAGTGTTCCATCCGTGGTAGCTTTTCTTCATCTCCTATTTCTTTTTTTTTTCTTTTATAACAGAGCCATCACATTTTATGGGTATGTGCTTCTTCTTTGCCCAAGTAAAGATTTCGTTAATTATTCTATAAGCGATCCCTATACCATAGCCACTCCCTGAATTCAAAGCTTTGTCGGCTTCATCAGCTTTCCTGTGTGAATATTATCTCCAGTCATTCCAGGCTTTCCTTTTGACTTCTCTATCAATATTGAAATACTTAACATGCTATAGCTTGGAATAACCATTGCTTCCTTGAAAACTTTATACACTCAATTTCTGTGTTTGTCTCCTTTTTACATACTATCCCGTATCATTTGTCAACCATGGTTTTCACATTATAACTGCCTGTCCAAAACTTCAGAAGAAACTAACTGATGGATGTTCATAATATTATTCCATTCTCTTCTTTAAATGTCTGCTCCTCTTCTCTTAAAGTCTGTGAGACTGTAAATCGATCCCTACACTCAATTGCAAAGGTATCTCTTTGTTTATCTTTTAGAAGCATGGCTGTATCAAACCTAGGTATTCTATATACATTCCTATTCGATATCTTCAGTTTAAATTTCTATGAGACAATGAGGAGCTGGTAATCACTACCAATATTTGCAACTCTATAGCTTCTTACATTTCTCAGAGTCCTCCTTCTCTCTTTATTATTGGCTATGTGATCTCTTTGGTTTTTGTAATAGCCGCATGGTGAAGTCCATATATATTTGTGGATGCCCTTATGCTGGAACAGAGCACCTCCAATGGCAAGATTGTTTGTTGAGCAGAAACCTATAAAATGGGATCCATTTTCATTTCCAACTTCACCAAGACCATCAACACTCATAACATTCTCTATCCCTTGATTATGCTTACCAGCTTTAGCATTGAAGTCGCCAATTACAATTTTTATATCTCTCTCTAGGATCTAATCTTTTACACTCTGCAGTTCATACTAGTATCTAAATTTCCTTTCTTCAGGCGAATCCTTTCTTGGTGTATAGAAAACTATAATACTCACATTGATCTGCTTTGATTTAAACTTTGCATTTAACAATTTACTATTTAAAGATCTCCACTCAGTTAACACATTCTCTGCACATGATGTCATCATCATTCCTACCTATTCTCTTTCAACTCAATTTGTTCTTCCTGAATAGATATGTA
>NC_090740.1:106732590-106762590 GCF_036898095.1 Palaemon carinicauda | reverse complement strand
AGCAAGAAATGACGTAAATCTTCTCTTTGTGAAGTAATGATGTTGTTCCTGAGTTCCTTTATAATTCTCTAACATTGAGTTGTTGAACTGATATTTATCATTCCTATTACTATTGTTGTTTCTGTTACAGTCGTTTTTTATCCAGACCATATAGTTAACCGTTTTAGTCTTCATGGACTAGCCAGAAAAGTTTTTCCCTTGAACATTTTATTACAGAATGATTTTTTTTTTTAACATTTTGAAGTTGACGAGTCATTTGGATTATTCATTTGTTAAATGAGTATGAAGAATTCGTATACGCTATAGAATCATTTCATTGTGACGCAATGTTTTAAAAGATAAATGCCGCCATGTAGTGATAAGTTTATGGAAGGTACTTTGAAGTTATAATAATATTTATTCTGAAAATTCAGGTATTTATGAAGGAGGATGAGTTTGAGAAATAGAAAAAGATAATAAAAGGGAATAACTAGATTCAATTTCCTCATAATAGATGTCGGCTTGGCCAACTAATTTTCCTCTCTCTAATGTTTATGTGAAGCGTTATCCTACAAATTGCGACATTTATGACAGTTACCCATAATTTGTGGATGTCCCTAAGACATACCCGAACGTTAATAAAGGTTAAAAGCAAGCAATATGCTTCTCTTAATATTAGCCATTACGTCTAATGTGTTCTATTTCATATAAGTAATTTCTTAATCAAGGGAAAACTTGTACATAGAAGCCAGTTTCACGCATAACCCAAAGAAGTAAGGAATTCAAAGTTCTTTTACTAAATCAAACTGCATTTTTATATTTACTCAGAAGATTTTATGGCAAAGTGCTGTTCAAAAACATGCATGTGATGTATTTTTTCGAACACTGTAGTGATTATATATCGTTTTGATTTCTTTTGTAAATGAAAAGTAAAATAAACTCTTTAGATTTACATCCATAAAACTAAAAGCTCACTAAAGAGGCTAAGGTGATGGTGTCTACTTTTATCAAGGCTATATCATAATATGTAAGATATGACTTAATTCTGAATAAGACACTTATAAGTAAATATCTTAAAGGCAATATATTCATTGATTGTGATGCTATATAATAAGGGGAATACTGTGTTAATATAAAATGGCTACTGTTTGTGAAGCCAATTACCGATTTATAGATGTATGAAGAAAATCTAGGACTACTGAAAACTGGAAGACGGTTTAATGAATAAAAGCAAGAAATAACGTATTCAATTAGAATGTGATGTTCTTGTAATCAACTGAATACAAGCATTATAAAACCATTTGGAAGTCAATGACTGTGAGAAAGGTATCTTGTTTCGTTAAACTTATGAGCTTCAATATGATAGTGAATCAAATGTGTATCGATTTTCTATAATATGTGATCTAGACTTGGTTACGGTAATATCCTTTTTTTGGCCACATATACTATACTATTCTTACGTTTATCGTATTTTCTATTTTTTGTGTGTAGACAGACCGCTAATACATGACGATAACTTCGTGGATATATATGACATAATCCTCTAACTGCCACAGAGATTATATCTTGTCATCCTTATGAAAAGTTTCTTTGTCCAAAGGCAGATATTAGGCCTTTCATGGCCTGGAGTTTAGCTGTTACAAGAGAAAAGAACATAGTTGGATATTACTCCTGTCTTTTTTTTTTTTTTTTTTTTTTTTCTTTTTTTCTTCTTCCTTTTCAACTTTACCGCATCTATCTGGCTTCCTAAATGAGACCGACCTACTTCAGGATAATTTCTTAATTTGGTGTTTCATGCAAAATAGTATATTAAAAATTTCTTTCCCATTCATTATTTGCTTTCTAGATAATTCTGATATTAAGTTACCCACTTGTTTTAATTCTTACATACACAAGTTTAAGATTGTTTAGTATATATTGGCAGCGGCGTTTCCAGAAAGTAAGGTTTAGATAAGGTTGTTATAAAAGCAACTGTCTCCCTCATGACGCAACTCCCTCCCATTTTTTAAGCAAAAAATCTTATAAAGGACGATAAAGGTGACATATTATCTCCCTTACATAAAACAAGCGAAAAGGATAACTTAATATTGTTTACACCATTCAAATGTGGAGATTTTCTGTGACCATTATTATTATTATTATTATTATTATTATTATTATTATTATTATTATTATTATTATTATTATTATTATTATTATTATTGATATAAAATAGGATTTGAAAATTGAGATAATTATACCATTGGCCTAAATCTAGGCTTTATTGATCTAAGTTCCTTAACCAGGTAGAACTTGTAATAACTAATAACATATAAGTATAAATTTATAATAATAATAATAATAATAATAATAATAATAATAATAATAATGTTAAGCCTAATTCATTGGTAGTTAATATATATACATAATAGCTTAATATTTCACAATATAATTATAATAGTTGTTACCTTTTGAATAACACAAATTAGTAGCATCTGAATGCAAAAAAAAAAAAAAAAACACTGTTACCAACTGATACAGGAATAGCATGGTTACTTATATGTAATTTATTAGCTACTTCTAGGATTATTATTATTATTATTATTATTATTATTATTATTATTATTATTATTATTATTATTATTATTATTATTATAGTTGTTATTGTTGTTTTTAATATAAAACTATTATTATTATTATTATTATTATTATTATTATTATTATTATTATTATTATTATTATTATTATTATTATTATTATTATAGTTGTTATTGTTGTTTTTAATATAAAACTATTATTATTATTATTATTATTATTATTATTATTATTATTATTATTGTTGTTGTTGTTGTTGTTGTTGGTGTTGGTGTTATTATAAAATTAGTATTATTATTATTATTATCATTATTATTATTATTTGTTGTTGTTGTTGTTGTTGTTATATTGCCTATATCTACTTAGGATATATTCGTAAGTCTGTATACTTATAAATAATATATATAATTACTTTTATTGAGCTTTCGATTAGAACATCCACTTTTCTCTTCAAAATTTCTTTTATGAAGTTGAAGGGAAAGCTCATTTTTTTCTTTTTTAACTATTGCGTTATTTTACCTATCAAAAATACACGGAAAACTATGCATTTTAATGTATAAACTTATATCGAACTAGTATTATTCTTTTTTTAACTAACAACCTGGTGGATCTGTGTCTAGCGTTGTTTTTGTATATTCGTTTATTTCTACAATGAACTTAATTGTTTTCCCTTTTAGCTAAAATCATGGGGTCGTTATCATTTCGACAGTTTCTTCAAAAACAGGTGTAAATTAGTGATAATAGGAAATAATAAAAACCAGATATGTTTCATCTAACGTATTTATCAGTTTTCTAGAATAATTGTTCTTTTTTTACTGATGGTTTTAATGGTTGTAATTAATTCTTTTTTATATCCACCTTTTCTTTGAAAGTTTTCTTCCTATAATACCACCTGAATTTTTCATAGTTTTTATCGTATCTTCCTCTTTTTGGCAAATGCTAATCAATTGTTCTTATGTTTCAAGTATCCCATGTTCTGATGTCTAATGTATCTTCTGTTCATGAGCAAGTCAATATATCTCATAATACTTCCCATGCAAAATATCCCCTTCATCTTTCCTATTCTGAACTCTTGGTATGAGCCCTGGTTTTGATATATCTCATATATTATATTTCTTAATTATTTTTTATTTATTGATCATCTTACCATACTTTTCTCTATTCATATCTCTATTCATTCATAAATCCATCATATAATCATTTTTCTCAGAACAAGCAGGGATGAAAATATATAGTTCATAAACAAACAGACCGAAACAAACAAGGAGAGGCAGGCAAAAAAAAAAAAAAAAAAAAAAAAAAAAAAAAAAAAAAAAAAAAAAACAGTTGAAATAAAATATATAAAAATATTAATTCACCAAACGACTGCAGGCTATGACCTTCCATTAATAATGTTCCCACCTGAAAATCAAACATTTCAAGGAAATGGTGTAACATTTCTTTCTATTTCTCAGAATGCGCTTCTGGATAATGGTTGTTATCGACAGCCTTGTTATTGGCATCTTTCGAAACACATCTTTATTTGCCGCCGTAGTTCAAGGTGCTATAGAAGAGGAAACCCTCATAGTAAATTTCCCGTCTGAGCTCTCTCTCTCTCTCTCTCTCTCTCTCTCTCTCTCTCTCTCTCTCTCTCTCTCTCTCCTGTAACTTTCTGCAAACCTAACCAATTAACAGACTCCAGGTTGTTATTCATCTGTTATTGTCTCCACCAAGAGGGATCTACAGAGAGTGAATAAGTAGAAAAAAAAGAAAAAACAAGATTGATAATTTTCCCGTAAAACTTTATGCTACATTTTCATTACATGAATGGAAGCATGAGGGCCTTTGCCAGGTAGACCTCCTCCAACCCAAAAGGAATTGAGCTTTATAACCAAATTTATATGTATATATATATATATATATATATATATATATATATATATATATATATATATATATATATATATATATATATATATATATATATATATATATATATATGATAAATTTTGCACATTTTTACGCGTTTTTCATATTCAAATAAGCCATATATATTTTGATATATTAATGTCTGGATTCTCTTAACGACCTCGGGATCAGAGCCCCAGGCGAAATCTCACAAAGACAAGAGCTTGGCTCCAGGCGAAATCTCACAAAGACAAGAGCTTGGCTCCGGCCGTGAATCGAACCCTGTCTATATAAGCTTGCCGACCAGGGTTCGATTCCCGGCCGGAGCCAAGCTCTTGTCTTTGTGAGATTTCGCCTGGGGCTCTGATCCTGAGGTCGTTAAGAGAGTCCAGACATTAATATATCAAAATATATATGGCTTATTTGAATATATATATATATATATATATATATATATATATATATATATATATATATATATATATATATATATATATATATATATATATATATATGTATGTGTATATATATATATATATATATATATATATATATATATATATATATATATATATATATATATATATATATATGATCTCTTTCATTTATATATATGAAATATATTATCGACGTTAGAGAGATTAAAAATAGATTTACATTTACCTTAAAGAATCACTGGAATATCCATTTAATAATAAAATTTTAAAATAATAATATTTCACAGGCTTTATTATTAGCAAATTATTGCAGTGTGCAAGTGAAAGACTTTGGTACCTCCATAGAGAAATAAATCATAAGATTTTTTTTGAAGTCTACAGTAGACTGTTAATAATTGGTATAAACAGTTAACAGAAATTTAAATTCCTTTCATGAGCACGTGTGAATTGCAAAAAAAGGGGAAATTTCATTTTCGACTCTATAACATCTACGAACAATCGGAAAATAAATTCCTGCTGACATAATAATAATAATAATAATAATAATAATAATAATAATAATAATAATAATAATAATAATAATAATAATAATAATAATAATAATAATAATGAGAAGTTGTACAGTAGGTATTTGCGGCATGGACTACATTTGATCTTTACATATTCATTGCAATCATGGTTAATAACGTTTTTTCTCTGTTACCCTCTTCCGCCACTAACATTATTATCTTCACCCTGATTTCATTAGAGATAAGAAGTACAAATATTTATGATGAAAAAAAAATCTACATGAAATGTTATACATTGAAAATAAATGAAGTTTCCACCCATTGTTGGTAAATATTCTACTCATTCAGAAGATAATGCAATTTATAAAAATCATAAAGTAATTTTGAAGGTTCGTAGGAAGTTTTGAGCCCGGTTTTAAGTAAGACGTAGTTTGATTTGAGATTCATGTTGCTCCTTTAATTATTCTTAGGCCGTGTTTTAATCAAACTTTAAAGAGCAATATTACGCCAGATAACAAAAAAATAACAGGAAAAGACTGATCTTTTGTGGTTGACTGGTTTTAGCTAAGATACACCTGTGCTTGAATGGGGTTATTCTGATAATAGATTACTCCTATGAAAGTTATCTTTAATGTTGAAGAAATTGATATATGCTAATTTTTTTTTTATTGATAGTAAGATGTTATGAAACGGAATTTTTGCTGATTTTGGGCCGCTGCGATGATATTCAGAAAAGAACATTTTAAAATGAGACATTTCATATCAATATCTGAATAACTTTATTGCAATGCACCTTCATATTCTATTTACATTTCTAAGGACAGATAAGAAGCGCTATTTGAATACTAATATCGCAAATGTCGTTTGAAATGTAAAACAGCTTGAAATATGATAGAATTAAGTTAGAAAATAGCATTGCAGATGGCTCTGGGTCGTTACGGAAGAGATCAGAAATAAATATAGCGACAATTCACATTACAAATAATATCTTAGCAACTCTAAATGATCATCTCATTATGTTTCACTTATTCTCTTCATACGGAATTGAAGTGGTAGTTGAATAATTTCGCAACAAATATCATTTAAAATTTCAAATAAATTACAAAGAGGTAGAATTTAAAGTCTTTCCTTTTAATGGAAAGTTAAAAAAAAATCTGAACAATTGTATATGGACCATTTTGTAGATCATTCAAAAGGAAAATGGGGAAAATACCATAAGAGATAATCCAATCTAAACTCTGCGAGATTACATCCTTGTGTTTCACTTATTTTGCTTGGAACTAGGTGTTGCTGAATAAAGTAGTTTGGTCTCAAGTATTGAAGATAAGAGGGGTGTGAACTTTTTCTAGTGGTATTCCATTTGCTGAGGTCAGAGCGTTGGATATTTCTCCTTAGAAGCTGACTACGGCAACGCGATTCTGAGAGTATTCCTTCGCGTGTCCATTCACAGGTGTTAACTGTCATCATCTTTTGAATACTGAAAACTCCCGTACTATTTCTTATGATAAATGATACACTCTCAAATACATATGACATCTGTACACACTTACAATCATTAATGAATTTCTACTTTCAAAAGGATATGTGCATTACTTTTCTCAAGCTTTTATCGATTCTCTCATTTGGCTTTGACTATTTTATTGATTAAAATACAGTGATACCACTGTTTATTTAAGAGATACCTTTTCTATCAGTAATAAACAAACCTATTCAGCCTTTTCATTTATTTTCTAGTATTTTGGGGGTAAATTCATGGAACTTGGTGTTTAACTTTTACCTTTCGTAAGACCACATTTGAGTTATTTCAGAGTAAATGCAGCATCGTTATTATCAAGCATTTTGGAAACTCCAGTAATCACTGGCCATATCCAAGCATTGATCACATTTTCCATATGCCTTGTGACTGAGAAAAAAGAATTTATGTTTGTCCATTGGAACAAAATATTTACCAGTCTGTGGGCACACAATTGCATGTTAGGATGACTTATTTATTGCTTCCCTGGGAATTTTTTAAAGCAACGGCATATTTTTACAGCGGAAGTGAGCCATATAGTTTGTCCATACCAACTGGACCATTTTTCTAATCTGACCTCACTGGTACTTCAGTAGAATATTACTTTTCTAAGCAAAATCATATTGATTTTTTCATGGGGTAGTCTTTTACAGAGTTTTATTGGTCCTGTTAATACTCGAAATAATTCTACGGAATCTTGGATTATATATATATATATATATATATATATATATATATATATATATATATATATATATATATATATACATATATATATATATATATATATATATATATATATATATATATATATATATATATATATATATATATATATATATATATATATATATATATATATATATATATATATATATATATATATATGTCCTTGAATAATCCTCGAAGATTTTCGATAAAAATTGCTTGAAGTGATGTGTCAAATTTCATTTTCTTGAATTTAAATCTTCATTTATATTTGGATACCCTTCATGATTGCGATTCAGTTTCCGCTTTCAGTTCAAGACAAGTCTTACCTGTTATATTCATCCGAATATTTATTAGTGTATGAAATTGCAATTTCTATACATCTATTCTCAGCCACTTGCAGTTATTTCCTTTTCTATGTGATTACACACTAGTCGAGTTTAAAATTTTCATCTCAAAAGGTAAAACTAGCAAAAATATTTCCAGTGAATCAGCAGTCGTATCTTATTTTTATTTTTTTCCATAGTTTCTATATATTGAGGAAATGAGCTGACTTTCCGTTTTAAATCACAGATCCGAAGTGTTATAAAATGTAAAGAGGAAGGCAGGTAGATTGTAAGACCAAGTAACACGTAGATTCATTCTCTCTAAAGTGGAAAAATCCATTGGCCTATATTCATAAACAATTAGTCGTACTTTTCAGTTTCATAACATTCAGTTCGATTTTCACAATGGCTCTTCTCCAAACTACATTGTGCAAGTTATTTCCGATGATTAGAATGTTTATTCTAAATATCTTTTGGCAGAAACGCTGAATAAACTTGCAATATCGTCTGTTGAAATAAACGATTAAGATTCTTACATTTATAAGCTTAAAAAATCAAACTTTTTCAGCATCAGGAAATATGAAAGTTAAAATAAAATACCAAAAATTATGCAATCATTGAACTGTAATTATGAATTGTTAGTTGTTGAGAAGAGACACATAGATACGAAAAACTGGGTGTACTGATTACAAATAAATGATGAAAGATTATATGTTCCATAACTAACCCCCTCAGAAGTAACATATTTAAGAACACAGCACATGGCGTTGAAAATGCAGTTGTGTTCATTGGAAGATTCCTTCTTATGTTGGAAAACCCGATAAAATTTTAAATTGAATAAACGTATCTCTAAACACTGCATACCCATAAGAACTAATGACAATAATAATGTTTTGTAATCCATATTTCGAACGAGAATCACACAATAATCTTTGATATGTATAAGAATATGTAAAACTTGGATAGAATAAAACCTATAGTAGCTACGATAGGATCATTAATGATTGTGATGAAAAACGGAGTTTGGTTGTGGTTAGAATAGCATTAATTTGTATGTGGGTAGAGACACATTGCTTTCCTAGTAATCCTAATGTCGACCTGGCAAAAACTTGAGTGTTGTCTTACAAATGTAAACTAAAATTAATGCCTTGGGTAAAGATGTATCGGACAGTATGTATAAGCATAAATTCAAAAGAAAACACCAACTAAATCTCTTCTAACTGAAAGGCATAAGTCCTCGAAACATAAAGAATTATTTATCGTTATAATGATAATCAAAATCTAAGGAACATAATTTTACAAGCGCCTTACTTATTTCGTGTATTTGTCAGAATGTAACTATGTCCGCACGTGTTCCATACACGCTCATGCACTGTCATGTTATTGCTTTTTTCTAGCTCACGCTCTTCCCGGCATTTATATTAGAATGCTTAAGCTTGCTATCGTATGTTTTATACTGTTTGAATTTTGTTAATCTTGACTGTAATTGTCTGTATATAATCTTATTGTCGTGTTGAAGTAACTTCTGTGTTAGTACCTAAAAGCTTAATTGCATAATTGGTGACCGTCAGAGGACCAACTCCCAGTGGACTTCCCTATCACTACTGTGCCTTAGTGTTTAACGAGGCTGCACGCCAACCCTGACTCTTTTACCTAAGTCATCTCCATGAAATTTACACCCTTCGCCAGTACAGAGGTGTTTGCCTGTTTTCCGCGTGCCGAGATTCAATTTTATATCGAGCATGTGACTAAATCGAGAACTAAAGCGGAATATGTACTCATTACAATCACTGAGGATACTTTCCAGAAGATCTCTGATTGACTATGCCACCAAGGGGATACCCTAATAGCATATGACACCCTCAAAACATACCTCATAGAGCAGTAGTCATCCACACCAGCCAACCATATGGTCAAGATTTTTCAGTTTTCTCAACAACCATTGGGAACCTAAAAGGCTTCACTTGCCCTCAGAGAAATAACCAGTATCACTCATCTGCAACCGGCTACAGATGGCTCACTCTGAGAGGCAAACCTACTTCGTGCCCTTTTGGTATGATGGCTATCCGAACCTATACGTGCCACCATCACGGATGTAGAGACTCTACTCATGAAGGACCTGATGACCAAAGTAGACGCCCTTATGCACAGCCACTTCACCACTTTCAAGATCTCCATCAACACCTCCACTCCTGATGGAAAGAACAAATAATCAACATAGACCAAAGGTGGAGTGCATGTGGTAGTACGCAGACACCCAACCTGTGACATTCTGGAGCAGAGGAAAAGCTACCCACCACCAATATATATGCTGTCCCTATCCCACAGCCATAATAACACCCATCAGCTGCAGTTATGCTACTACCACTCCAGATTCAGGGCTGCTGCAAAGAGATGTGCGAACAGTCGTCAGTGTCCTGAAACCTTGTAAGTAGGTCATCACTTGTGGCGGTGGGCCCCACTATCAATAATGATATTCTTTTTACATGACACAGGTATGAGTGTCCTGTTTCTGGTAGACACTGGTGCTTGCAATTCTCTTGTAAGCATAACAATTTCTAGGACATATGTAGTCATTGTAAGCCTACTGATGTCCGGAAGGTAGCTGCCAATGGACCTGTGATCCCCACTCTAGGGTACAAGACACTCTTACTGTCATTTGGGAGTGCCAGGTATCATTGCAAGTTTCTCCTTGCATACGTCATGTTACCAATCCTCGACAGGATTTCCTCGCCAATTTCCACTTCCATGTTGATGTTGCTCATCAACGGTTAGTCAATGCACACTCATACTCGTCGACACCTGTTCAACCTGCCCCATCTAGCCTTGCTTTCCCCATCAGCCTACCCATGAATGATTACCTTCACCACTTCACGTTATACTCGGAAGTCTTCAATCCAGAACTGCACCAAATGCCCATGGTTCATGCCAAGCACGGTATTTATCAATATAGCAAGATGACAGGGCTCCCTTTGTTTGACACATTATAGCATCTAGTCTTGGGTCGTTTGGCAGCCACTTAACTAGTGCTCACTGAAATGTCAGAAATTGGCCTTTTCCAAAAGCCTTCAAGCCTATATTCCTCACCCTTACACATCGTACTAAAGAAGGATGGTTCCCTGTGCCCTTGCATGGATTATAGGTGTCCGACCATGCAGATAGAACCGGATCATTGTCCCCTTCCAACATTGCTGACGTCACCTTATACTTGTCCAAAGCAAATTTTTTCTCCATACGCGACCTCTTTAAGGGGTGTTATCAGAGACCCATGAACCCATAAGACATCCAAAAGACTGCCATCACCCTCCCCTTTGGGATGTACATATTTAATTACTCTTGTTTAGGCTTTTGTAGTGCTGGAATCATTTTTTAACGCCTCAGGAATAGCATCTTAGGGAATCTCTCTTTCTGTTTATATTACATGGATGGCATACTTGTGTTCTTTCCCTCCAAGGAGAAACACCGCCATCGCAAATGCATTGTTCTTGACCGCGTGTAACAATTCGAATTTTATTTCGTCAAAACAAGTGAGGCTTTGGTGCCAATGGAATGTTGTTCTTAAGGCACCGCATCACTCCTGAAGGTGTCCACTGCCTCCTTGAGAGGGTATCACCATCAGAACACAACAAGAATTTTTTTCAAGGTAAAATATTATCAATTGTTCCAGTTAACTATCGCCGCCACTCTTGCCACCCTCTATGCCTACCTCAAGGGCAAGTCAAAAGACCTGAAGTGGGGTCCCATTGAGGGAAGCGGCCTACTGCAATGCAAACAATGCCCTATCAACTGCTGCTACTCTCACCTTCCAGTGCTGCATACCCCTTTCCTTCTCTCCACTGATGCCAGTGACATGCCTATTGGTGTAGTAGTCTACAAGGTAATCAATTGCTTGCCCCATCCATTGGCCAAAGCAGAACCTGGGTGCTCTATCTTCGACCACGAATGGCTGGAGGTGCATCTGGTTTTCCGTCACTCCTGCCACTTTTTAAAGGGTACACCCTTCGTCATTCGCAAATATCACATGCTCCCGATATGTAATATCATTTGATGATACGTAATAAGGTCCACCTGTCACTTCCGACACCTTTCTGCCATGGCTGAATGTAACTGCACCCATCATCACATCCCCGGAAATATGAATCTAATTGCCAATGTCCCGTCAAGAATCACATTGACTGTAATTCGCCTGGGATTGGATTACAACACCTTGGCAGAAGCCTCATGAACAGATCCAGAGCACCAAGTATATGGGACATTCTGCACATCCCTCCATTGGGAAGACGTTTCACTCGACAACTCCAACACTACCATACTCTGTGATGTTAGCACTAATAGGCCACGGCCGTGGATACCTGCCCTCATGCACTGACAATTATTTGGTTTCATTCATGGCTTCCCACATTCCCCACAACAATTTACTCTGCAGCTACTGAATACCAAGTTACTTTGTCATGGCATTACTAGAAATGATAAGAGTTGGGTCTGGACTGTAGTTCATGCCGAGCTTCAAAAGTGCATTGACAGATGGATTCAGGACTGGGCACCTCTCCTCAATTTCAGCGTTTTGTTGCCTTCATTGACCTAGTAGGTCCCCTACCCACACCAAAAGGATAGAGTTACCTGTTTACCATCATTGACCAATCCACTCTTTGGCCTGGAGTATTCCCCATGGAAATTGCAACGCCCGCCTCATTTATATTCGCATAACTCTTAGAATGGATAGTGAGATTTAGTATCACTGACCGTATTACTTATTATAGGGGTATCACTTTCTTCTCTCAATTGCGAGCATCACTGTTCATCAGACAACTGCCTACAACCCTGTAGCCAACTGAATGGTTGAATGTTTTCATCGCACCGTCAAAGCACCTTTAATGTCCCGCTGCAGTGACTTAAATTGGTTTACTCATCTTTCTTGAGCCCTCCTGGGATTAATGATGCCCTAGATGTCACAGCAGCTGAGATGGTTTATGGCGACCCTGCTGATTTTTTTCCATCTGTAACCTCCTCTGATTATCTTCAGCGCCTATGTTACGTTGTGGGAAAGTGTACTCCATAGCGGCAAACTTACAAATCACAAATGAAGCAGCAAATTTTGACAGACTTGCACACACCAATGCGCTTTTTCCTGCTAAGCAACACACGTTAGGTACCACGGTCGCCCCTTACACAGGCCCTTTTCTCGTGTTTCACCGCACACCGAAAGCTTTCTTAGCTAATATTTGAAGCAAAGATGACTTGTCCCCATTAATAACCAAAAATCTGCGTATAACCTGCAAGATGACCCGCCTACAGTGAGCCTGTTAAGAGCAGGCTGGCCTATTTCTTATATATGCCTTTTGTATGGAGTTATCCATGTATCGCATGTGTTTCATACTCGCTCATATACCGTAAGGTCACTTTTTTTTTTTTTCACTCTTCCCTGCATTTCTTATAAAAACCTGATTAAGCTTCCCCTTGTATGTTTTATACTGCATAAACATTGTCTCATTCTTGCTTGCAACTCATTGTGTATACAAGATCATTGTCTTGTCGAATAAAGTTCAGTTGCATTCACCTCGCCTCTCTGTTAGTAACTAATATCCACCTTGCATACGTGTCTATCAATTATGATAGTGGTGAAAATAACATTATATAACTAGGAAAGTACTCTGGGAATTCAAACCTCTGCCATGGCAGTTTACTTCTCGAAACCAGCTTGGCTTTCCCATACTCAATTTCCGTAAACTTTTTGCTCGACTTTGACCTTCACCTTCGACCTATTACTATGAAAACTTAATAATTTTCACATCTCAACATAGAATTTAATCTTTGAAAGTTTCATTGCTCTATGGCCAAGAACTTTTTCACCAACAAACAGACAAAGACAAATTGTCAAACAAGGCCAAAAAATAGCGTCTCCCAACATCGTTGGTGGATATTAAAAAAAATATAGAGGGATACAAACAAATTCTAAAAAGCAATTATACCTGGTCAAATGGAATATATTCTGTGTAGTTAGGAACGGGCTTCCCATTAACAAATAAATACTGTAGTTATTTACCCATGAAATATAGTTATAGTGAAGAGAAAAGTTCAAAATATTCCTATTTCTAATTCAATGTTGTTGTAGAGAGAGAGAGAGAGAGAGAGAGAGAGAGAGAGAGAGAGAGAGAGAGAGAGAGAGAGAGAGAGAGAGAGAGAGAGGGGGGGTGGTTAAGAGTATAACAAATAACGTGCTATATGCAATCCATTTGCCACACTGGGGGTACTCCATTATTCTTAGTTCTCTTAATACCCCTCTTATATTTCCGCCAGTGAGAAGCTTTCTCAGGGTTATTTTTCAACTCTTTTTAACACTTTCTGTTTCTTCTCCTTTAATATGATTGTCCAATTCTTGTTTACTTCTCCACTCCGTGGATGCCAAATAGCGAAGACTTTACATTGGTCACTGCACGTGTTATTAGTTTTGGAACAGTGGTCATAAAGAGGAAATGCTTAGAGCCTGGAATGTAGCCTCAATTTCTGTTTGCAGAATACGATTGGTGGTTTAAGATTATCTCCAACTACTCTGTATTTGGGAAAAAGAGAAATCGCGGAAGAGAGGGACGATTTGCGGAAGGGGGCAGCCAGAAATGCCAAATCTTTGAATTAATAAAGAAAGAGATTTTTTTTTCTTTTGAGGAATCATTCTGCAACTACACTTTGCATTTTGAATCAGCTGAGATCTGATCAATATCAGATTATACTGATTACAGAACTTATTTTTCGAAATTGAACAAAGAGTAAGATTTAGAAAGTTATTGATCGTAATAAGTCTGCAAATTCAGCAGGTAAGGATGAATTTACTGCCTCGACACATCGACACACGAAGGAAAGGAAGTGACTAATGTTTATCTCAAGAGCGAATAAGATGAATTTGTAATAAATCTATTCGAAATTTGCTTTACAGGGAAGGTCTACAGCCTCTTTTTCGAAAACAGATAGAGTGGAAAAAGCACACTGGATCAAAGAGCAAAATTGAAGTGAAATGCTGGTTCCCTATTATCCTATAATTTTCGGTTTAAATGATACTCACGAGCACCAGAGGCAAGTGACAGGAAAATGTCCTAAAGACTGACAATATATATAGTAATAAAATTTTTTACGTTTTTAATTCACGAAAATTCCCCTAGAAGTAGATTTCTGAAATTTTCTGTTATTGGTTGACAAGTGCATTCGAACGATGGCGGAATGAGAGAAAGTAATCGCTGGGTTTAAGGATCCTTTTCACAAGCTGACTTATTGAAGTACTCGTTAGCTGCCGCTTGTTTGTCATGACTTTACATCATTCAGACAAAATGCAAATTCTTCGAACTCTTATTACCATGAAGTACCAGCTGATTAATTTATTATTATTATTATTAGTAGTAGTAGTAGTAGTAGTAGTAGTAGTAGTAGTAGTAGTAGTAGTAGTAAGCTACAACCCTAGTTGGAAAATAAGGATGCTATAAGCCCAAGGGTTCAACAGGAAAAAATAGGTCAGTAAGGAAGGCAACAAAAAAGTAAACTTCAATAGAAGTAATGAACAATTTAAAAACAGTTACAGCATTGATATAGTTCTTTAAAAAATGAACTATAAGAACATAAAAAAAGAGAAATAAAATAGAATAGTATGAGTATTGTACCCTCAAGCAAGAGAACTCTACCCCAAGACATTAGAAATCCATAGGAGAGAGGCTATGGCACGCCCAAAGACAAGAGAACATTGGTTTGAATTGGGGGTGTCCTTCTAGAAGAGCTGCTTACCATAGCTAAAGCATCTCTTCAGCCATTACCAAGAGGAAAGTAGCCACAGAAAAATTATAGTGTTGTAGTTAATCCCTAGAGAAAAGAAGAATTGTCTGGTAATCTCACTGTTGTCACACGCCAAAGGACAGAAAATAATGTTGAAAGATTAGGCCAGACTATTCGGTGCATGGGCAGATAAATAAAAAATGAGCCGTAACCAGCCAGAGAAACCCAATGTAAACTGTCTGGCCAATCAAAAGACCCAATAACACTCTAGCGGTGTTATCTCGACATTTGGTTAATGCCCTGGACAACCTACTAGCCGTGGTTCTTACTATTCGTGCTAAAGTAGCCAAAAAAAAAAAAAGCAAAAACATTTTGAAATAACTAAGATTAGAGTCAAGGTGACTGTATAAACTGTATAAGATTGAATCATGATACTCATTTGGAATTACTTTTTTTATTGCTACCCTCCTCATGATAAAAAATTAGAAACTGAGTAAGACAATATCAAATCATGAGAGACTCATGGTATGACTTCCGTTATTAGAAACTGTCAGATCCTATGAAAATATAGAATTATGTTCGGTTATATCAACAGAAACATGCTAGGCAATCTATATAAAAAAATCAATTATTTCAAGAGGAATTTATTATCTTCCTTTCCTCGCAGAACATCTGGGTAAATTGCGGAGTTTGTTTGACACACGACCCGAAATCCCTTAACACTAGGCCGACACGTAAGCGGATTTATTTCTCAGCCCACAATTATGTCTCATCTTCAAGACTTAACGAAAGATATTGAAAAATATCAGTTAGTAGTAAACACCCTTTACTCTCGGATATTAGTTTTTTTCGACAATTTTCTCGGACAAGTACGTTAATGTAAATGACCCGTTAGTCACACAGAAGTTACTCATGTACGTGTCAAGTCTTAATACTGGAATCTCGCACTTCTTTCGTGCATATTACCATATTTCTTCATAGTTCTGGCAAAAACTTTTAGGTTATGTAATTGAATGTATTAAACTATGGACACCCAGTGCTAAATGGATTTTCTGGTACCCTGTCTAGAAGCAAATGTGGTAAGGCATTTCGATGTTAGCTTTTGTGGCGTTAATGCTCAAGTGAAAGCGATAGAAAGTATTGATATAGAGAGAAATATTTAGCTTAAAAAAAAATGATTCTATAAGAATTAAAATTATATGACGGGTTAAAACAGAACCCTAATAAATGAGATAGAATCGGGAAACCCAAAGTAATAGAGATACCAGTGACGATTTGACAAAGGAAGATGTGCCGGATGAGGAAAGTGAGAGCCAGAAAACGGGAGAGTATGGAAAAAGAAACTGATGATGAAAATTAATTCGGTACTAGTCGAGATATTAATAATATTTAGAGACTAATGAGGATGAAGTCACAGAGGATTATGCTGGTGTTAAAGATGTGTAAACTTCTATAAATGTGCCTTTGAGGGATGAAGAGCTGCTGACAAAGGATGCTATATTACTTCAGTGCCACTGAATTCTATCTACATCAGGAAGATTAGCCACTAAGAAAAAAAAAAGATCAATGATTTAAAAGGGTATTTCTCATATACTGATATATTACTGATATATATATATATATATATATATATATATATATATATATATATATATATATATATATATATATGTATATATATATATATATATATATATATATATATATATATATATATATATATATATATATATATATATATATATATATATATATATATATATATATATATATATATATATATATATATATATATATATACACACACACACACACACACACATATATATATATATATATATATATATATATATATATATATATATATATATATATATATATATATATATATATATATGTATATATATTACAGTATCAACTTCATAGGGAAACACAAGATCTTTTTATGATATGCATATACAACATTTGAGTTCCTCAAATCGTCAGTGAAATTAGTATTTCATTGTAAGAAAGGTAATTGTCTAGAACATGAGGTCATTTGTTATTTATGAATTGAGTTTAATTATGCATTCATTAGGACGCTGACTTTCGTCACACGGTTTAACTATACAGTGTTTCATGAAAAAAAAATTAAGTTACATCAAAATTCCTGACAGGATTGCAAATACAAAGTCTTGCAGTGGACTAGAAATTGATACATTTAATTTTTTTATTGTTCTTGTATAAATACAAACACACACGCACACACACATACACACACATATACATATATATATATATATATATATATATATATATATATATATATATATATATATATATATATATATATATATATATATATATATATATATATGTGTGTGTGTGTGTGTGTGTGTGTGTATGTGTGTGTGTGTGTGTTTTGTGAGCATGTGTGTATATTTGTGTGTGTTTTGTGAGCATGTGTGTATATTTATGTGTGTTTGTGTCTGTGGATGTGTGTGGGTTTTTGCGTGTATATATTTGTTACAGAAGGCTAGGTTTTCAACCAAGTAATTGCATGTTGTGTGAAGCAGAGAGGGGTCAGAAGTAAAGCAAGACTGCTCTCATCTACAAACGATAAATCGATGTCAAACCTCCCCTCTGGATAGAAAAAAAAATGGTCATGTCATCGAGAAAAAGGGTGAAGTCCAGAAGTGGATAAATAATAGTTCCATAGGGACAAAGGGGAACAGGGAGGATATTGTTAGGTTTATTATACTAAAAGTTTCATGGCATCAGGGAAAGCATACAATCTTACTGGCCAAAACGTCAGCTTAGAGTACAGTTATTTATTTTTGGAGCATCAGAAAAACAATAAATCATGATTCAGGCATCTCTGCCCAATGGCCTACTTTAGTGAAGAGTGTCCTGAATGTTGAGGCCTTGTAGTATTGAAAATTAGACAGAGGATTCTGAGAACATCTTGAAGCCAGAAGTTGATACAGATTCTTTTAGTGCGGTGAGAAACCAAAGTTTATAAACAGTGTAAAAGTAACCCCGTTTCTCATTGATATCCAGCTACCAATTCAGCCTACTATTTTACACACACGTACACACACAAGCACACATACATACTGTCACGGAAAAATATGTGTTTTTAAACAAAGGTTAAGCAGTAAGGTAAATGCGCAGAAAGTAGGGCGGATATTGCCGATCTATTACCTTGTCTCCCTGATCCATGGATTTTTGGGTAGCAGTTCGAGCCGCTTTAATTTTTGCTTGATTTTTGATGACCCAAGCACACGTGTACTGAATCTATTTCCATGTCAACAGGTACACCTTGGTGAGGGGATGCAGAGTGAGAAAAAGTATGGTGCGGTTACGTCACATGCTACCCATAGGCAAGCCAAGCCCCCAAGGCCCCTCAACAATGTAGGGGAAATAAGAACGCACAGTCTGTGCGAGTAAAGGCAGTTAAGTTCGAGTCCTACTCGTGAGTGGGCCACCCTCAATAGGCCCACCGTCCATGGTAAGCCTACCATGCTATGGCTGACGTCCATATGCCATACGATATCCAATAGTTTCTCTTTGTTTAAATATCTCCCCTTCCGCTCTTCCGGGTTTTATGTTATTGTATCAGTTAAAAGTAAATTCCATTGTTTTGGACTGATGAAATTATTTAAGACCAGCGAGAAACTTATTTGTGTTCTGTTATACACCCTTTAGATTTAAAGTTCTATTTCACTCACTTTGAAAAAGAATCCTGCTAATTTTAATCAAGAAAATTTACTTAGAGAATAAATCCTTCTTATGAGTTCACCCTTATCTAATTTACCTCCTCCGACCATGTATTTTCTTTGGTTATTATCCCACGCCCTTATGACAAATTCGGTGGCTTTGTGGTGGGATAAAGAGGATTGAAATCAAAGGTGATAATGATCAAAGGATCGAGTGCAGCAGATACCAAAATAATTGATATAAGACGTGAAGAGTTATGAAAATGAAACATGAAAAGCAAGAAAGAGACATTTAGTCAAAAGCGGAAAGGAAAAACGTGGAAGAAAAAGAAGTTGAAGAACTTAACTAAAGTAGATAAAAGATGAATGGATGTCCTTAGAAAGATCAAGAAGAAAAATCCTGACGATGATGTCGAGAGTAGTAGCAACCAGGAGGAGCTTTGTGAACCAGTAGCCCAAGGAGGACCTGCTAGGAGGAGACCTTAGCGCCCTTCCGTCAAGACGATCGGGCCGAAACAGATGGCATCCAAGGGAGGAAGCTATATGGAAACAGACCTGTCCTCGAGAGGATGACACGACAATGTTGCTGTTGGAAGAAAAGACGATACGCCCTCATGTATGCCCAAAATTGCTGTTTTGTTCAATTGTCCGTCGCTGGAGCAACAGCATCAAAATTCACCATCCTGAATGGCTACCCAGGATTCTACTTTGGACACTGTCAACAGAAGCAGTTAAGGTACTTCTAATTGCCCTAACCATATAGGATTTGATAGTCGAAGCAGCAGCATCGTGCGCATTGATAGAGATGGCGCGCCCACATAGGCCATGGACAAGCCGAAAAATTGGAAGAGGTCCCCAACAGCAACTGTAGGACCCAAGGCAACCCACAGCAATTAACCCACACATAAGTTAAGTAACATGGTACAAAATCTGTAGTTCTATGATTAACTAATATGTTTTAAGCTTTTGTATATGTGCGTAGAGTAACATAGTTATCATATCGTTTTCTTTACATATTAAAAAAAAAAACACTGGGTTTGATTGACGAAAGTAACTAGCCGGGTAAAATATTTTCAGGGTTAAGACTTCGAGGAAAGATTAACTTTTGTTTTCACAAAAGAAGAAAATAAAATTGATTTTGTTACTTTGTGGATAAATGAGAAATTGTTCTTTATGCTGTATGAACTACAAGTTTTCATTGCATAGTTTCTTTGGTTTATAGTAGTTTGAATTTGTTTGTTGAGACCTTCCTTGTCAAACAGATTAAGTGCATTTCTTGGAAAAAAAGTAAAGTCATATGTTCAGATAAATCTGTGTTAACAATGGTAAGTGGTTTAGCTCGAGAGAAGAAATGTTTCAGTCATAATCAAATTGTAGAATGTTTGTAAATTCAATGTTAAGACGTAATTTATGAAGTTCTTTATAGTGTCCTTTTGGAGTCTTTACTTAGTAAAATGATGGAGAAAGAAGTGTAAATTAGGTACATTAGTATAATTTGGGAAATTTGTGTCACAATATTTGTTCTTATGTCATACTCCGTATTGTCAATCAGTAGGCTACTAAGATCGTTATGAAATGTTTACAAAGAAGGTTGAGCTATTGTTTGTCAGTTTTAGACTGATATTATCCTAATTGATGAAGATAAGTGTGTTAATGTAATAGCAAAAGTGAGTTCAGTTGTCAACAGTTGTTGAGTAATTGGTAATGTCACGTAGAAGATTTATTGTTCTTGCGTTCATTTTCGTTTAGTTGGTGTGTCATAAGTGATTTGTTTCCCAGTGTTCAGTCTGATTGATGACACCGAACATTGTTAAACAATTATTTTAAGCAAGTAATGTCAAATGATTTAACAGGGAGTGTGAATGCATTTTAAATTTGAAGGGTACCCAATTAGAGTCAGATGACATGAATGAAGCGAATGAGATGATGTATGAATTCCCTGAATAAGTATTACAATGTCACATTCACTGTTAAAGAGCACATCTTGAATAATTTTTTTTTTTTTTTGGTTTTTGTGTGTGTTAGAAAGAAATCTAAGAATTTGACAAGTAATGTAATTTCTTTTTACTTGAAGGTCAAAATTAAATCTTTGTTTTCTAACTCTGTATACGATTGTGTGTTTTTGAAAAATCGTGACAAGTGAAAAAAAATGATTGTTTTCAGGTACTATTTGGCAACATGATAGAAAAAGGAGTATTTGAATTCTTATGTATTTGTCTGTTACTTTTTGACACGCAAGAACAAATAAGTAATGTGGAAAATTTGAGAAATAGCTAACAAGTTACAGTAGATTTTTGTTTGTTCATGTCTAGGAATAATGTAAATGATCAGAATGTGTGCAAAACCAGATGTTTGTGACATGGTAATTTTAGGAGTAGTGTAGGCTAACAGTGACCAAGGCGAACTAGACACCATATCAGCATAAGGCTTGACTGGTGCCCTGTGTGTTGAAGAATAACTTGGTCAAGCAATAAATGAGTTCTTAGACTATTTGCTTATTTTTTAGCATTAGCAAAATAAACTTTGGGTTAGAAAGTGATAATGAGTAGCCATAAGGTTTTCCTTCATTAGTTAATTAATATATGATAAGAAAAAAGTTAGGTTTTATGTCAGATTGCGTTAAAGAAAAAAGGATATGTTTTTGGTGTCAAAGTATAACGTAAGAGGTGGATTTGATTTTAATTAAGTGATTTGGTGAATCGATGAGATAAAGCCTAGTATTTTAAAGGCTTTTTAAGTTTAAAGACCAATAAGAGGCTAGTTAATTGCTCTTCAGAATTATATAAGTCTCAATGACCTGTGTCAAATATCTAAAGAGACACGTTGTTGTGTACGTGTAGTTTCTGTTTTGTTTTCTTTTTCTATTTGTGTGGTTTGTTTATGCCGTAATACTTGTTTCATGTATAGGTGAAGGCCGTAATTTTAAGATTTTGAGCTCAATTTGTTTTTTCGGTTTCAGTATTTTTGAAATGCTAAGTTTTTTGGGTTGTTTCTTTTTCTGATGTTTTTAGGTATAAGTTCTTTGCTCGCTCAGAAATGCAAGAAAGATGCTGAGTAGAAAGATTTTGATGATTGTTGAAGAGTTTGGGTCAGCAGAACTTGACCCCTGTGAGTCCTTGTGTGTGAATGTTTGCGTATGCATAGGTGCATATGAGCATATGAGACGCGCAGAGAGAGATGTGAGACTACGCACGCGCAGGAGAGACGTTAATATGTTCGCAGAATAAGAGGAAAAAAACTGGAGATGGCTAAAAAAGAATTTGTTTTTTTACTTCTGATGGTGTCAGAGCTTTGTGAGATAGTTCCGTGGAAAAGATGAGAGTAAATTGTTTTCCTTGCTAATGATTGGAATTCAGTTACGATGTTCTTGTCCTGGTTAGTTACAGAGTTAATTGTTACTACCTATTCTTAGGGTAATTAGGCTTGTGCTAAATATGTTCCCTGGAGTTACCATGCAAATTGGAGAATGTATGAGATTTGGTTTTTCGTTGTTACCGTCGTTGTGAGTAAAGCAAAGGAAATAGTTTGCCCCTTAAGTGTCTTAGGGATGTAATAAAGTTTTTCTTTAAAGTGTTTTCTTTTTCTTTGGAAATTGATTAAAGAGATTTTTTTATTTGAACTCAGTGACAGGTTATGCAGCATTTGTTATGTTCTGAATAGAATTTAACATAATTTGTGAACAGTTTTGACTTTAGCGAAATTTTATATTCTTCAGTTTTAACATAGATTTACGTTTTCCATCTTGTGATTTTATTGTTTGAGGTATAACATAGATCTGATCGGAATGGTTTTCCCTATTCATAATTGCACTAGGAAGTTTTGATATGAAACTAGTTCTCTGTTATGTGTTGTTGCACTCCCGTAAAGAGATTAGTTCACCAAACGTTTAATTGGGCTCCACAAGTTGCTAGAAGAATTGGAAGACCCAAGAATACATGAATAAGGGCTATAAAGTGCGAAGTAGGAGATGGTGATGTGATGTGTTCATAATCCAAGATCCTTTGTTTGAGTGATGTAGGTCAGCTTGTATGAATTTGTGTCCTAAAATGATTGTTGTTTGTTTGCCAGAGTTTGAGTTCGGCTTAGTTTAAGTACGAGCAAAAGAGATAAGACAAATCAAGATGAGAGTATCACAATGTTTTGAAAAAGCACTGTGTATGAAGTGTGTCTATAGTGAAACTTCTGTCAAAAAACTTGTTTTTGGTTATGATGCGAGCAATGTGTCAGCAGTTTGCCCAGATCGGAATTTGAACAATTGGGCATGGAGAGTTTGAAAACATAACATGTCAGAGAAAGAGAGAGAGAGAGAGAGAGAGAGAGAGAGAGAGAGAGAGAGAAAGAGAGAGAGAGAGAGAAATTTCTCTACTTTGGAGTTGAGATGCCCTTAGAGTTTTTGATGTCCCTTGTTGTGAGTTGGTAGGTACTGATTGAAACTTGGGAAGTTGGACATTCCTGTTGTGGATGCTGAGGAACTGTTTTCTTTATTCACCGTCTGGTTGGACTGGTGTTCTGTTTTGATACTTTTTGATGCCCTGCCTGTCTCTGATTGAGGGGGGGGGGGGGTGAGAGGGGGTCATACCAGTTATGCTGACGAATCCTCTATCGGTAAGGGAAGCTTTGCCCTTAGAACAAAATGTTCCAAGGAGAATCGTCCGCTAGGCATCCAATGAGGGTGGGGTACGGGGAAACAGTTCCACCCAAGGAGTGGTTCCGGGGATCTCTGGCATGCCTTACTTAATGCAGAGTATAAGCAGAGCTCAAATGATTAGTTGTAATGGTACCATTTTGCTGTTTTTTTGCAGGGATATCAGATGATTTGTTCCGAGTGTAGGAACAAATCTTTGTTTGATTATGATACTTTAAGTAACTGTTGATGATGATGCACATTAATGACTTAGTTTATTAGTTTTTGATACAGCTGTTTAAATATACTGGATAATGTTTTATCATGTTTAAAGATATTGGATAATTTTTCATCATGTTTAAAAATGTCTAAAAGATTCTTAATTATGTTTGATGATGATCTTTTCTTGTGATTTATTTGCATTTTATGATCATATTTAATAGCTGTTATGTATCAAAGTATACCCAGTAGATACGAAAGTACCTATGGAGAATTAATATCTAGGATATGTGTATATATGTTGATTTTCAAAAGATTTTTTTTTCTTTTTTTTTTCTTGTGAAACTTTTTTTTTTTAGGTAATTTGAGACTTTTTTGCTAACAACTATCATTTTTTGGTTTAGAATAAAACGAATGTATAATGTATTGTGTTTACCAGTACTATATCCTAGATCTCTTTCAGACTGAGAGTCCAATCAATGAGCTAAAGTGTAGGCTTGACATTTGAGGGCATCCGTTCTTTTTGTACGATGACTGCATTCACTAACGGTATTCTGGATTAATTGCTGTGAATAATAAACTAAAAGAAAAAAAAAAACACACAAAAATTTAATGATAAACTCTATAATTTGATTCATATAATAATTTTCTATCAAGCTGTTGTGAATATCCTAGCTTTCTAGTTTGCAACAGGTAATCCCAAACCATGCATATATATATATATATATATATATATATATATATCTATATATATATATATATATATATATATATATATATAAAGTATAAAGTATAAAGTAAACCTCTAAATGCTCAAGAGCAATGCAAACATATGGTCATGTCCATTCAAACATACGTAAAAAAATGAGGCAACGAAACACGGGATTGAGAGCTAAGCAAAACTATCTGGGATGAACAAGTAGTTACTGGGTTACCCCGGCAGACCATAAATAGAATATTATGTTTTGAAAAATATTAATTACTACCTGGTAAAAATTAGTAAACGTACTATGGTAGCTCCAGAAATATTAATGTTGCCTTTAAATGAAGGCCCAAAACACAGTTATATAATAGGCTTACTTGGTAAATATAATTATATACATCGGTACCAATCGAATATGATTCTCAGATAAATTCCATGGGGAAATTCTGTTAGGACAGTATTGTTCAACAGTAATTACTGAAATTAAAATCGCAAATGACAAGCACCAAACGAAATTTACAACGAACCTTAAAATTTTCAGCTATCCTTTCTAGGTCCAAATTAAGCCGAATAGTCGTATTAGCAACTAGATGATATTGGTCGGCAAGTTGTTGTTTGTGGATAATGGTGGTGGCCTAAGGTGGATAATAGGCAGCATTATTCTCCTCCCCACCCTCGGTACATGGGCCAGGTCACAGATATATTTAGCTCTTCATAGTTCCTATATAATGCACAGCACGAAAGATTAGTATGATTGTAATAACGATCTCAAAGTTGAGCTGTGCTAGCTAGTGGTCACGTCTTCACTGTCCCTCTCCTTCCGAGCTACTGCTGCTCAAGGTATTTTGGGAACAGGGTCGAAGCTGGAAGATAAACAAACTAGGCAGTAACTAGTTACAGGGTTTCCGTAATCAAATGCCTTCGTTGCTGTTTGCTTGATGCTTGGTATAGTTAGGTTAAAAGAAAATCCTTTTACCAAACATTTATTTAAATGATGAAGGAAATGCATATATTTACCAAGCAATTACAATAGAAGAACAAAGACACCCAAACAGCAAGATTTAACTTTAATAATTAATGCTTATTTAGAGCATAAGGAAGCAATAAAAGCAAGCTACATGAAGAATACAAGATTAACTAATAATATTACGCAAGATAATGATAATCTCTTCAATTAATAAGAAGTAAAAAAAACTAAGGATAAACATAACTCTCCAAGCATTCCCAGGAAAGGCCATTCAATTTTGTAGCAACAACAAATTGAATGGTAACAAGTTACTAATGGTTATTTCATTAGTAATTTTTTAATAAAAAAAATTCAAAACAAACCTTATACAAATGTGTTTATACAAGCAAAAATCAAATCAAACCATCTTTAGGCAGTTTAAAGTTTATTTCATTTGCCCTAATGGCAGCTTTTCGCCGAGGCCTAAGAGCATCTTGTATTTGTGCTTCAGCTGTGTTTTCTTGCAATGTCCTATTTTGCTTATAATCCCTGACGCTCATCAAAAGAATAAGGCTCTCAACATGCATATCTACACGGGATCTATTTCCTTTCATTACTGTTGCCCCTGTAACTTCTTGCAAGTCATTTCCCTGCACTTTCAAGACCTTCCCCATGGGGTAATTTGCAGGCTTCTGCGTGGGTTCTTTAATCAACGCAATATCTCCTACTTGCAATGGTTTGTGGCCTATGGCCATATATCTTGATTTTTCATCTATTGCTTGACTAATAAGTAGAACAAGAAATTATGAATTATATAATTCTATTAATTTTAAGCGAGCTTTGCGAAGCTTGCTATAATTTTCCCTAATTTGTTCTGTAGAATTAGGATTCCAGGAGGGATCATCCGTAAGTATAGGTTGTAAGTTAGGGATTATATTCAAAGATACAAGTTCATAACCCTTAAGCAATATTTGCGGTGTAATTGGGGCAGGTATATCTTCATTCAGATTGCAGTCTCTGAGAGCTTCTTTAAAAGCCACTGGCCTTCTGTTGACAAGGTGCACAACTTCACTAATTAAAAATTCAAAATCTGCAAAACTCAATATTGAATTCTTTATTGCACCATAAATCAGCCTTTTTACAAGTTTAACACAACTCTCAACTAATGAACCCAGTTGTTTAGAACCCTTGTAATACAGTTGAAGTTCCAGAACTTTGATATTATTCTCTTGCAGATATTTTCTAGTATTAGGATCACTGAGAAATTCCTTAATGATATTTGTGCCTCTTACTATTTAAGTGCCTTTGTCAGAAAAACACTTCTCAGGCATTCCAAACTCATGAATGTGCATTTGGAAAGCTCTCATAAACGTAGGCATTGAAAGATCTAAACAAACCTTTAAATCTATTGCAAGGCTCCAAAGGCACGTAATGCAGAGCAACCAAACCTTAATCTTCTTGCCATTCCAAATAATCCAGTATGGTCCCTAATGATCCATAAAAATATATCTATATGGAATATTTGGTGGTTCTAACCGAAATCTCTATATGGTGACTGATTTAACTTAATGATTTTCAGATTAAACCTCCTACAATTTATGCAGTTTAAGAATTTTCTTTACTGTAGAAAAGTAATGTGGTATATAAAATTGTTTCCTTAATTCTGATAGCAAAGTATACAACCCTGCATGGGAAGTTTTCCTCTGTGTATCAAGAATGATACATTTGGTAAGGAAATAGGATTTCGACAAGAGCATGGGAACAAATTCAAACTTGTTCATATCTTTCCAGCGTGAACACTTGCTCTTAACTCTGAGAACATTATCTTTGTCGAGAAATATGTTGAGCTGGCCTACAATATTTGGCATGTCTTTACTAGCAAGATTCTTAGAAGAAAAGTAATCAAACACTTCTGGGAAATGGACTCTCTGATCTTGAGAAATCAAGATAGAATTTGCCTTAGCAAAAAGATCGTCCTCCTCAAAAACGATTAAATATGAATAATTAGCTGGATTTCTATCTCTCAATGTAATCTTACATCCATTAACAAATTTAGGAACTATATGTTGCACTGCTACAAGTTTATGAAAATGTGAAAACAGATCCATAGGGATAATGTGAACAGCCCTTTCGCTATCATGTACTGCAGTAGCAACATAAAGCTTACTAGAATCATCATTCCTGTTCATAATAGACCCTGATATTAAAAGGTTTGGGATAACTACCTTAAAGCAATCTTCTGTTACATCTTTACAGATATGTGGTGGACCAGTCAGAAATGAAGATTTCATCAGCATTTTGTAAGAGGTAGGACGGCTAGCACTATCAGCTGGGTTTACAGACCCTCCACAGAAATTAAAAGCAATGGGATGCACTTCACACAACTGGGAGATATTATGTAGTCTATTTATTACAAATGCATTAAGATTTCAATTTATCAATCTTATTAACATGGAAATTCAGCCAATTAAGACAGACCAAGCTGTCTGTGTAGAGTTCCAAACCAGTAATATTAATGGGTTGCACAAACAGAGGACCAGCAAGTTCTTTGATGGTTTCAATGATTACTTCCGTGACAAAGGCTATGGCTTGAAATTCCAAGCAAGGAATAGATTTTGTAGACAGTTGCTTATTGATCAATCTATTCTTTGACAACAAGAATCTAAGCTCCTTAGTAATCTCATTCAGTATGTATATAACTGTCGCATATATCACACGTGAACTATCAGTAAATGCGACAAGTTTATAACTACCATCTCTCCTGCCCACATATTGCTTTACTGCAACTTCAGGTTACGGTTAACCTGAGTAGCAATATTTCTCCATTCCTGTAATTTCTCTTCAGCCAACCTAGTGTCCCATTCTAAATCCTTCATATACCGCAGTCTCTGCATAAATAGCCTAGCTCTATTCAAGAGTGGCATAATGAAATTAAGAATAATATAATTTGAAGCAATGGACCTCAAGATTTCCCTTTTACTAGAAGCCATCTTATCTAGATTCAGACTTTGGGTAGCAAGAGTATCCTCAGTCCTGTCGCAAATAAGACCGAACAGTTTAACTTTAGTAAGTGTAGATTCTTTGGCATGTTCATCAATTATACTTTGGAGTTTCATCTCATTTGTGACAAATTGTTGCAATGAAAAGTTATATGGCCAAAATATGTCCTTCAACTGATTAAATGCCCAATTTAAAGTATAAGTACTCTTTGTTTATAGACACAATTATCCATGTAGCAGAGATTATATATACATCTGTTGAGATCCCTAATTTCTTTGCCGTCATCTGTTACATCCAAAATCAAAATTTTGTATTGCCCAAGAAGTAACATTACTGTACTTGGTTTTAACCCAAAATGCAATCTAACAAGTTTATATGGAACAAGAGAAAAAATCCTGCTTAGCAACATTCTTAAACAAATAAAAAAGAAGTTTAACCTGATCAATCTCTGGCAATTCAATCTGTAAGAAAGCCTTCTTCAAATCAAAACAAAGAACTTTTCCATCAAGCCTAAGCTGCAGAACAGCTGTCGAGACCTTCCTATTTAACCATGGTCCTGTCAACATTGCTTGGTTATGAGACACAGTCATTGGCTTATGAGTATCTTTTACCGAGAGATTTGACAAATATACAATTCTGCATTTTGTTGATTCCTTATCCATTCTGAAAACAGGCATATGGGTTATGAAACTGGAGTTAGGATTCTCTCTAAGAAGCTCTGGTAGGTTGTCAACCCTTTTTATTATCCCCAGGTTTTCTTGTTAATTGAAGACTTCATCCATCATACATGGATGCTGTCTATTTTTATAATTTCTTAAATTAATTTTGATAAATGTTGGTTATTTCCCAGATGTGACACTTCACTGTTCCTGAGGAGAGGCATGACTAACCTTCCCTCCTCATTCTGGGTAGTTGACGCCAATACAAAATCAATTAGCTTATCATAGGACTCAATTGAAGTATCATTGTAATTATTGTCATCATAGTTTAATATTCTGTGCCTTTCTTGGAAAAGAATATTATCGACAGCTTTCTGCAATTCTGTCTCATTAACCTTTCCCTTATCATCCAAAACCGACATTTCAGGATTACTGTCTAGGAAAATAGGATTCTTAGCAGAAT
>NC_090740.1:106722590-106727590 GCF_036898095.1 Palaemon carinicauda | reverse complement strand
TTTAGCTATTTAGCATTACATTTTATTGAAGCTTTAGGCTATGTTTTATACATTTAAGACTGTGTGGAATATTTCCAAGATAGTATACGAGTGAGTTTCGGTGATTTTGGTAATCGATTCTCTTGGTGCCTAGGCTAAGTTGCTTATGGAGCCTTAGTATACTTTATCATACTCCCCGGTTGCTTTCTTTTCTTCGGAGAAGGTATGCAATCACTTTCCCTCTGTTTAAGCCTTGGGCTTATCCCTAAGTGGTTTTTTCCGAATTTATTTTCGATAAAACTATAATGGGGTGTTACTGTACCTTCCTGTTCCTGTAGTAGGGTTCAAAGAGGGACATAACAACAGAGTTTTTTAGTCTGAGTCTGTGTTTTTCTGGCTTGGGGCAGAGTCTCCCTCGCTGGCCTGACACAGACAAAAAGGGGGCTTAGCCTCCTTAGGTCACTACCGAAGGTTTCTGTGGATATGATTCCTTCTTTTGTGATCTACCAGACTAGTCCTTGTTGCTGCTCTCGGGGGAAGATAAGTTTCTTTCCCTGGGAGTAGCAACACCTTCCTTGCTTTGGTGCTCTGGGAGCTGGCAAGTATTGCTGGCCTTCCCCCCTTAGATCTCCCTTAGGCTAAGATAAGTTTCTTGGCTGCGGGTGATCCGTCACTAAAGCAAGGTCGATAGGACCCTCTTGTCCTTTCCCTCTCTATCTCCGTAATGGCCTAGCCATTACAGTACTGTATGTCGTTCTACATCTGGACCTAGTATAGGTTAGGATGTGGAATTGACTCAGCAAGGGCCTTATATTTTTGAGTGCTGCCCGGACCTCCCTTGGTCCCTCTTCCATGCCTGCCTCTAGAGCCAGACGGCATTGGTCAGGAAGCCTGAATTATATTCTCCCCTTCCTTATATGCACTCTTTCGGATTGCCGGGCTTGGAGGTAGTGTACACTCTTATCCCGTCATCCATTCTATTTTTCTTCTAGTGCTGTACCCAACCCGGCTGCCAGCATATGAGGCTGGCAGCCGGGCAGGTGTAGTCCTCTGGTTCTTTTGCTGACGGCTGGCATCGGTCTTGTACCTTTGCCGGCCGGCTTATGTCAGACCTTGTCTGAAGGTCACCAACAGTGTGGCCGGCAGCTGGGTACTACCTTGTGTAGTTGCCGGCCGGCAGCCATTGCCGGCCGACATTGGCTGTTGCCGGCCGGTAATTGCTGCCGACCGGCACATGCATTTGAACCAGAGTGCTGCCGCCTTATAGCTGTTAAGTAGTATACTTTAAAGGTAGTTATGGTGTGTGCCGGCCGGCCGGCAGGTATCCCCCTATACTGTACTAGTATTCTTCAGTATAACATATACAGTAAGAAGAAAACTATGGTAAGGGTGTTGGTACAGTACTGTGTGTTCTAACACTTTTGTGTTTTCTTGCACAGTCCTTTGCTGTTGCCCTACAGATAGGAAAGTGAGTTCTTTCCTGCCTATTATCCAGGTTTTATAATCATTGCTTAGGTGTGAGCTCCACCTGTTTCCTCTGGAAACTTTGCATTGGTTACTCTAGAAGAGATTAACCATTTGATTTTATTATCTGGAAGGCTGCAGCAATGGGTTGTGAGGGAAACACAAGTGTGTGTCTTTCCTTTTTGAATTGTTATGCTATACTATGCATATCCAGTGATACATAGTTCACTTGATACTCATGGAAATTTCTTCTCTTTACAGAAGGACACTCCGAAGTGCGGAAGTGCTTTCTGCAACGTCCGCAGCAAGAACATCTGCGGACATGAGTTTTTTAGGAGACACGCAGCATACGCTGTCTCCAAGGATGATCTCCGGTATTGGGACCCTCAGGTATGTACCGTGTGCACTAACCTGATTACTGAGACCTTTGATTCCCCTAGGACGGAGGAATCAAGGGATATAGCTAGGAAGAAGCTTCGTACCTGGGTAAGGGGCTTCCAAAAGAACACTTCTGGCCCTTATCTTCAAAGTGAGAAGATGAGGGCGTATCTTTTCCCTAAGGCATCAGCTGATACAGTGATTCCCCAGCCTCAAGAGGAGATCCCCTAAATTCAGATCCAGGTGGATGCTGAAGTTGCGGTCGCGATGCAAGACATCTAGTTAGATGACAGGATGTCTGATGTGGACGAGCGTCTGGAGGACGACCTCCTGGCAGAAGCCCAGGATGAAGTTCAAGCCCCAGACGTTGTAGAGGTAGACGTCGACGAGGTGTCGGCTACTCCGGTTCAGATTCCGGAGCCTATTCCCTCAACATCGGCCGGTCTCCCAGTAGAGCTGGGACAGGCCCTCTCTTCTATTGTTGGAATGATCCAACAAATGCAGAAGGAGAATCAGGAGAAGGCGGCTGCAATGGAACTGCGAATGCAGTGCCTTGCAGAATCACATGGGCCCCATAAAAAGCTCAATGTGAAAGACCTTCCCTTGTGTTCAGATGCTAACCCATGGAGGTATGCTGAGCACATGCCGATGACGACTGGAAAGATCGTCATCTCGGATAAGCTGGGCTCAATTCCCCTGGAGGAGGTGGAATTCTGGCCCAGCAAGGCATCATATCCGGACTGTTATGTCCGGCTGAGGAAGGAACCAGCTTCAAAGGAGGAGACAGAGCCGAAGGAGGTCATAGTGATGGACCATGCTAAGGCTCAAGCTCTACTTTCATCCTCGATGTAAGAGAGGGGCTTCTCTAACTCAAAGGTAGCCGCATTGAACAGGAAGCTCCCTTCCTTTGTGTCCTCGCCTACTAGAGCCTTCCCCTTTTTACAGAAAGGGTTTCTGGCTGTACTTGCCCCTCCCTAGAGGAGTGTAAACCCTTGTCGCTGGCCCTGCCTATGGACCACAAAGACTGGAAGGACGTCCATCTTACGTTCTCAGTTAAAAAGTTGGAGGCTTATATTGCCGGACGTCAGTTCGTCGAGGACCTCCCTAAGCTGTCTGACTTTCTTTTGCGAAGAGAGTTCGATACAAAAGAAAGACTGACTGCCTCAATGTCTCTTCAGACTACTCTCGAGACGATGGCAAGTGACCCCAAGGTCCATGAAATGTTCATGGTAGTGGCCAAGACTCATCTGGCCACAGTGACGAAGGACCTTTATGGCTTCGTCAAGGCAAGGAGAGCTTGTAGGGAGTTCGTGTTTACCTCGGCTACGGTGAGGCATGAGCCAAGGAAACTAATCTCCTCCAACATTTGGGGAAAAGACCTTTTCCCTACCGACTTGGTCAAAGAAGTTGTTGATAAGGCCGCCTAGGAGAATAGAAACCTTCTCCAGAAGTGGGGCCTGGCTATCAAAAGAGTCTTCCCCGGATGAGGGTCCTCAACCAAAGAGGAAGACTATGAGGAATAGGCTACCGTCTTGGCCAGCCAAGCCTGTTAGACAGCAACAGCAACTGCAATTGCCATTGCCCCCAGTGCCCCAGACCGTGGCACAAACCCCGACCACTTTTCAGTGGGTACCCCAGGCCGTGTCGACACAGTCCACGGCATTCACCCCAGCGTTCGAAGGACAGTCTACTTCCTTTCGAGCAAAGCCTAGAGGAGCAGCCAGGGGCTCGTCTAGACGGCCCTCAAGGGGAAGGGAATTCAGGGGTGGTCGTGGTCAGGAAGGCAAGACCTCAGGACGGCAGTCCAAGTGAGGTGATACCTGTAGGAGGGAGACTTCTGAAATTTCGGGATCGGTGAACCTTCGATCCCTGGGCCCACAGCCTACTCAAGAATGGACTGGGCGAGAGCTGGTACAGCACTCCAACCCCGTGCCTTCGGTTTTTCCAACACTCCACCCCCGTTCTGGAGGATTACGTTCAAGAACTGTTGGAGAAAAAAGGTGATCCGAAGGGTGAAGCCCATCAATTTCTAATGGAGGCTGTTTTGTGTTCCCAAGAAAGACTCGGAAAAGCTCAGAGTCATTCTGGACTTGTCGCCACGCAACAAGTTCATAGTGAATTGCAAATTCAAAATGCTAACACTGCAACACATAAGGACCTTACTGCCCAAAAGGGCATATTCCGTCTCTATAGACTTGTCAGACGCCTATTGGCACATTCCAATTAGCCATCGACTCTCCCCCTACCTAGGGTTCAGGCTACAACGAAGACTATACGCCTCCGGAGCCATGCCATTTGGGCTAAACATAGCCCAAAGGATTTTTACGAAGCTTGCGAGCGTAGCTCTCAAACAATTACGCCTAAATGGAATTCAGGTAGTAGCCTACCTGAACGACTGGTTGGTATGGGCAGCATCCGAGACAGAATGCTTGCAAGCTTCCAGCAAGTGATCCAGTTCCTAGAGTACCTAAGCTTCAAGATCAACAGAAAAAAGTCTCGACTTTCTCCATCTCAAAAGTTCCAGTGGCTGGGAATCCACTGGGACCTTTTTTCACACCGTTTCTCCATCCCGGCGAAGAAAAGGAAGGAGATAGCGGGTTCTGTCAAGAGACTTCTAGATTCCGAAAGGATATCAAGACGCGAGCAGGAGAGGGTACTGCGCTCTCTCCAGTTTGCTTCGGTGACAGACCCAGTGCTAAGAGCACAGCTAAAGGATGCAATCGGAGTTTGGAGAAGTTATGCATCAAACGCGCGAAGATATCTGAGAAGACCAGCCGCTTCGGCTAAGTACTCTTCTCAGGCCTTGGTCCCAAGCCAGACATCTAAAGAAGTCGGTTCTTCTTCAGCCACCTCCCCCGTCAGTGACGATTCACTCAGACGCCTCGAAGGAGGGATGGGGAGGTCACTCTCATCGGAAAAAAGTCCAGGGGACTTGGTCCAAGCTATTCAAGACCTTTCACATAAAACTTTCTAGAAGCTAGGGCAGTGCTCCTTACCTTAAAGAAAGTCTCCCCGCGTCACTTGATCCACATAAGGTTGGTGATGGACAGCGAGGTAGTTGTGAGATACTTGAATCGACAAGGATCGAGGTCACCACCTCTCAACCAGGTGATGTTGGCCGTCTTCCGATTGGCGGAAAAGAAGAAGTGGTACCTGTCGGCAGTTCACCTTCAAGGAGT
>NC_090740.1:106697590-106707590 GCF_036898095.1 Palaemon carinicauda | reverse complement strand
TTTTATACATTTTCCAGTCCGTTGACCTAATTTTAGTTTTTGATAGTGACACTAATCTGGTGTCAAAACTTGAAATGATATATTGAAAAGGTACTATGGTTGAACTTAACCGTCAAAATCAATAACGGTTTACTTTTATTACCGAATATAACTGCACATTTTTCAAAAGAAAGTTAGTTCATGAAATAAAAAAATGTGTTAGCATATTTTATCTGAGATAGTTTTTAAGTTTTATTTTCATACACTTTTCATGAATGCTGTTTGAAAATTTGAAAATAAAGAAATAGAAGATCAAAAGGTTTTCATTAAGCAAGGGTACATACTAAGGCCTTACAAATATTCCATTTTTTCAATATCATAATCTTCGCAGATTTTTCTATGTATAACTTCCATTCCCGTTTCATATAAAAATGGACCAAACGAGAAATACTGAACCCTTTAAATTTTACATAAAAAAAATAAATAAATAAAAAAAAATGAATAAAAAAAAAAAGAGAGAGACCTTTATTGATATCCCCACTCTGTTTGCCTCCCTGAAATGATTGTTTAATCCATACTCTCTTTTACGCGTCTATGTAATTCTCTCTTTATAGATTTTAAAATTCACAAATGTGACTGATGAAAGCAAGAAATGACGTAAATTTTCTCTTTGTGAAGTAATGAGGTTGTTCCTGGGCTCCATTATAATTCTCTAACATTGAGTTGTTGAACTAATATTTATCATTCCTATTACTATTGTTGTTTCTGTTACAGTCGTAATTGTTCCAGACCATATGGTTAACCCATTTAGTCTTCATGGACTAGCTAGAAATGTTTTTCCCTTGAATATATTATTACGGAATTATTTTTTTTTTTTTTTTTAACATTTTGAAGTTGACGAGTCATTTGAATTTATTCATTTGTTAAATGAGTATGAAGAATTCTCATACGCGATAAAATCATTTCATTGTGACACAATGTTTTAAATGATAAATGCCCCTATGTAGTGATAAGTTTATGGAAGGTACTTTGAAGTTATAATGATATTTATTCTGAAAATTCAGGTATTTATCAAGGAGGATGGGTTTGAGAAATAAAAAAAAATTAAAAAGATAATGAAAGGGAATAATTAGATTAATTTTCCTCATAATAGATGTAGGCTTGGCCAACTAATTATCCTATCTCTCTAATGTTTATGTGAAGCGTTATCCTACAAATTGCGACATTTATGACAGTTACCCATAATTTGTGGATGTCCCTAAGACATACCCGAACGTTAATAAAGGTTGGGAGCAAGCATTATGCTTGTCTTAATATTTCGTTTAATGTTTTTTATTGCATATAAGTAATTTCTTAATCAAGGGAACACTTGTATATAGAAGCGTGTTTCAAGCATAACCCAATGAAGTAAGGCATTGAAGGTTCTATTACTAAATCAAATTGCATTCTTATATATACCCACTAGATTTTATGGCAAAGTGATGTTCACAAACATTCATTTTTAGAAAACTGTAGTGATTATATATCCTTTTGATTTCTTTATAAGTGAAAAGTAAGATAACCCCATAAAACTAACAGCTCACCGAAGAGGCTAGGGTAATGGTGTCTACTTTTATCAAGGCTATATAATATTACATGATATATGACTTAATTTTGAATCAGACACTCATAAGTAAATATTTCAAAGCCAACATATTCATTGACTGTAATACTATCCAATAACGGGGTACTGTGTTGATAATAAATTACTACTGTTTGCGACACCAATTACTAATTTATAGATGTATGAAGAGAATCTAGGAATACGGAAAACTGGAAGACGGTTAATGAACAAAAGCAGGAAATAACGTATTCAATTGGAATGGGATGATCTTGTAATCCACTGAATAGAAGCATTATATAACCATTTGGAAGTCAAAGACTGTGAGAATGGTAACTTTTTTCGTTCAACTTAGGATCTTCAATATGATAGTGAATCAAACGTGTATCGATTATTTTAGATTTATTTTAGATAAAATAATTATCTAAACAATGGGATCTGGTCTTGATTATGGTAATATCCTTTTGTTGACCTCATGTACCATACTATTCTTAAGTTTATCGCATTTTGTAGTTTTTTGCTTAGACAGACAGCTAATACAGGAAGATAACTTAATGGATATGTATGACCTAATCTTCTAACTGACACAGCGATTATATCTTGCCATCCTTACAAAAAGTCTCTTTGTCAAAATGTACATATTAGGCTTTTCATGGCCTGAAGTTCACCGATTACAAGAGAAAAGAACATATTTGGATATTACTCTTGTGTGTGTGTTTTTTTTTTTTTTTTTTTTTTTTTTTTTCTATGTATTATATTTTACCGCGTCTATCTGGCTTCCTAAATGAGACCGACCTACTTCAGGATAATTTCTTAATTTGGTGTTTCATGCAAAATAGTATATTAAAAATTTCTTTCCCATTCATTATTTGCTTTCTAGATAATTCTGATATTAAGTTACCCACTTGTTTTAATTCTTACATACACAAGTTTAAGATTGTTTAGTATATATTGGCAGCGGCGTTTCCAGAAAGTAAGGTTTAGATAAGGTTGTTATAAAAGCAACTGTCTCCCTCATGACGCAACTCCCTCCCATTTTTTAAGCAAAAAATCTTATAAAGGACGATAAAGGTGACATATTATCTCCCTTACATAAAACAAGCGAAAAGGATAACTTAATATTGTTTACACCATTCAAATGTGGAGATTTTCTGTGACCATTATTATTATTACTATTTTTATTATTATTATTTTATTATTATTATTATTATTATTATTATTATTATTATTAGTATTATTATTATTATTATTATTATTATTATTATTATTATTATTATTATTATTATTATTTGTTTTTATATTGCCTATATCCACTTACGATATATTCGTAAGTCACTTATAAATAATATAATATATAATTACATTTATTGAGCTTTCGAAGGGACCACCTACTTTCCTCTACAGAATTTCTTTTATGAAGTTGAAGGGAAAGCTCAATACTTTATTTTTTTTTTAACTATTGCGCTATTTTATTTATCAAAAATATACGGAAAACTATGTATTTTAATGTTAAAATTTATATCTGACTAGTATAATAAATCATTAATAACCTGATGGATCTGTGTTTAGCTTTTGTTGTGTGTGTGTGTGTATTTCTTTGTTTCTCCAATGCACTTAATTGTTTTCCATTATAGCCAAAATCATGGGGTCCGCAACAAAACTCCTGTCCTCGTTATCATTTCGGCAGTATCTTCAAAAATAGATTTAAAAGAGTGATCATAGGAAATAATAAACACCAGATATGTTTCACCTAACATATTTATCACTTTTCTAGAATAATTTTCTTTGTTTACTTATGGTTTTAATGGTTGTAATTTTTTTTATATATCCACCTTTTCTTTGAAAATTTTCTTCCTATGTTACCACCTGCATTTGTCATGGTTTTTATCGTATCTTCCTCTTTCTGGCCAATTTTAATCAATTGTTTTTATGTTTCAAATATCCCATTTTCAGATGTGTTATGTATCTCCTGTTCATGAACAAGTCAATATATCTCTTACTACTTCTCATACAAAATATCCCCGTCATCATTCCTATTCTGAACTCTTGGTATGAGCCCTGGCTTTAATATATCTCATGTTATACTTCTTCATTTATTTTTATTATTTATGGATCGTATTATCATACTTTTTTCTATTCATATCTCTATTCATTCATAAATCCATCATTTATTAATCTTTTTCAGTACAAGCAGGGATGAAAAAGTATATTTGATAAACAAATAGACCGAAACAAACAAGGAGAGACAGGCAAAGAAAAGAACAGTTGAAATAAAATATAACAAACTATCAATTTACAAAACGACTGCAGGCTATGACCTTCCATTAATAATATTCCCAACTGAAAATCAAGTAACTCAAGAAAATGGTGTAACATTTCTTTCTATTTCTCAGAAGGCGCTTTCGGATAATGGTTGTTATCGACAGCCTTGTTATTGGCATCTTTCGAAACACATTTTTATTTGCCGCCGTAGTTCAAGATGCAAAAAAAGAGGAAACCCTCATAGTAAATTTCCTTCCTGAACTCTCTCTCTCTCTCTCTCTCTCTCTCTCTCTCTCTCTCTCTCTCTCTCTCTCTCTCTCTCTCTCTCTCCCCAGTAACTTTCTACAAACCTAGCTAATTAACAAACTCCAGGTTGTTATTCATCTGTTATTGTTGCCAACAAGATAGACCTACAGAGAGTGAATAAGTAAAAAAACAAAAACAAAACAAGATTGATCATTTCCCCGTAAAAAAATATACTATAATATCATTACATGAATGAAAGCGTGAAAGCCTTTTGCCAGGTAGATCTCATCCAACCAGAAGGAATTGAGCTTTAGGACACTGTTGATATGTATATATATATATATATATATATATATATATATATATATATATATATATATATATATATATATATATATATATATATATATATATATATATATACACATATATATATATATATATATATATATATATATATATATATATATATATATATATATATATATATATATATATATATATATATATATATATATATATATATAGGATTTTGAGCGAAGCGAAAAATCTATTTTTGGGTGAGATAGCCATATCGTCCTGATGGAAGTTCCTATAGGGTAGCTTCCTAGGGTATATTACAACTACGGCGATATTCCCAGAGAATTTACCTTAAGGTACCAGAATTCTAACTCCTGGAGCGAGTATCCCTCGTGAAAGGGATATCGCGACATATCAGAGGACGTATTCTTGACACGCCACATGGCAATCTGCATCCTAGACAGAGATTTCGTCTCGTAGGAGGGATTGGCAAGAAACGAATTCGGGAAAGAAAAAGGGGAGCCGCTCCCAAGGCTTCCTTATCCTCCGATTCGTATGCGTGCCTGGCGCCAATCCCGGCGCCATCTGTATTCCTTGTAGCGTACACGAGGTGCTAGAGATACTGTATGTAGGGAGGGGTCCTACAGCCCTTTCTTAGAAAGGCAAGGGCAGGTCCATCAGGACAACATGGCTATCTCACCCAAAAATAGATTTTTCGCTTCGCTCAAAATCCGTTTTTTGGGCTCAAGCCATGTCGTCCTGATGGAAGTGTATCAGAGCATTACTGTATCTGTGGATTCTCAGAACGTGCCGTACTCCCCGGAGGTAATTTTTCCACGGTCGACTAGACCTAGAGACCTAAGATGTTACCGTTATACATCTTTTCAACTAACTATAAACTATGTTAGAGCTTCCTGCCCCCTACAGGGAAGAGTCCTACTAGACTCTGGAAAAGTCTCGAAGAGTACATATACCTATGTATGAATACCAGGCAAGCTAATATAGTGGTCTCGCCCTATATTAAGTAAAGCATAGTTTGTAAAGAGCCACTGCGTCAATATATATTGACCAGTAATCCGCACAATACTTGTATTGGACAAAGGTTTATATCCGCATAGGAAGAAACTAATAAAACCGCCCTCGCCCCTTTATGGGACGGAGTCCTCCTAATAGGGGACCACATAAACCAATGCAACATAGCTTGCATAACAGAAAAATTCTATTAGAATTATCCCAGATAAGGTACATAGAATAAATGCTCAATTATACCAATAAATTTACACAGGTGAAAGAGACGCAAGGTTCTCAAGAACAAGTTTATTGACAGACAATAAATAGACAGGTTAACAGCAATTATATATATATATATATATATATATATATATATATATATATATATATATATATATATATATATATATATATATATATATATATATATATATATATATATATATAAAAAGAGGATAACCCAAAACTTTAAGCATAAGTATGATAGTAAACAGAACTTGTTTATCTGAAAGAAAAAACATTAAATGCCACTTTTTTAAGATACCGAGGTATCAAGTCATAAAAGTCTGTATTACAAATCAATCACATTAGCGTTAAAAACGCTCGGCACACATGTCTGTACTTATGCTAGGTTCACCTTTGGAAAAAGAAACAGTCTATGTGGGCACTCGGTGCCCTCATTTAGTTTGTAGTACAGTATGTACCTACACACTCACCCTGGACTTAATCGTCCCAATTAAGACCACTGTTCCTCGCAGAGTTAAACAGTAGGGTTAACTACGCGACCCACTGCTACCACAGATCTCTTTAGTTCCTCTACTTGCTTCGCATAGTGGCGAAAGAACACTCTGGAAGACTTCCAGCCCGTGTATGAACGGAGATGTTCAAAATCCATACAATTAAAGAAATTTAGGGATGAGGCAACTTTCCTCGGATCGTGACCTGCGGGTGTACTGTCAGGATCCGCTCTACGAATAAAATATGTGATTTTCGCTCTGAGTTGATTCAGAGATAAATTTGAGCCTGATGTTTCTCCCCTGAATAGTTGACCACCCTTGAAGTCTGAAGTTCTACGAAGATAGACCTTTAGGCATTCTACTGGACATAGAGATGCATCTTCTTTCAGAGGGCAGAATCTCCAGTGACCCCACCTGTTGGTGGGTATCTCATTTTTGGCGAGAAACGTAGGATCCGGAAACAGGTTCAGTTCCCCCCCATCCAGGAACTGAACACGACCTGCCTCTCGAGAGAGGGCTACGATCTCACTAACCCTAGCCCCGGACGCGAGTGCAAATAGGAAAATAACTTTCTGTGTCAAATCCTTTAGCGCACATTCTTCATTGCTCAACAGGGAGGCGAAATGAAGAACTTTGTCTAAAGACCATGAGATGGGCTTTGGAGGTGCTGAAGGTCTGAGCCTAGCACAGGCTTTCGGAACTTTATTAAAAATCTCGTTACCTAGGTCGATCTGGAAGGCAAATAAAATGGGTCTCATCAAAGCAGATTTACACACTGAAATCGTGTTAGCTGCCAACCCTTGACCATGGAGGTGGATGAAGAAAGATAATCAGAAGTCTGTTGAGATCTCCTGCGGATTCTTTGCCTTTACAAAGGCCACCCATTTTCTCCAAGATGACTCATATTGCCTTCTGGTGGATTTGCACTTATATTCCTCTAGGAAGTCTATGCTGGCTTTCGAAATCCCGAAACGCTTTCTCACCGCAAGGGCGAGAAAATCATGAGCTGCAGGGTCTGGGTTTTCTGCAATGAAGCGCAGACAGTCGACTTCTGAACTCGCTGGGTCAGAACTGGATGTGGTAGCGGCACAAACTTCAGCTGTAGTTCCAACGCCAAGGGGAACCACATGCTCTTCGGCCACTTGTGGGCCACTATTGCCGCTACCCCCTTGAAGGATCTCAGTTTGTTGAGGACCCTCAACAGAAGGTTGTGAGGGGGGAACAGATAAATCCTGGACCATCTGTTCCAGTCGAGGGACATCGCGTCCACTGCTTCCGCTAAGGGGTCCTCATACGGGGACACGTACAGGGGCAACTTCGTGTTGTTTTTCATTGCAAAGAGGTCTATCTGCAGTTCTGGGACTTGATTCAGAATGAAGGAGAATGATCCAGCATCTAAGGACCATTCCAACTCTATCGGTGTGAACCTGGATAGAGCGTCCGCTGTCACGTTGCGGACTCCTTGAAGGTGAACTGCCGACAGGTACCACTTCTTCTTTTCTGCCAATCGGAAAATGGCTAACATCACCTGGTTGAGAGGTGGTGACCTCGACCCTTGTCGATTCAAGCATCTCACAACCACCTCGCTGTCCATCACCAATCTTATGTGGATCGAGTGACGCGGGGAGACTTTCTTTAAGGTAAGGAGCATTGCCATAGCTTCTAGAAAGTTTATGTGAAAGGTCCTGAATAGCATGGACCAAGTCCCCTGGACTTTTTTCCGATGAGAGTGACCTCCCCATCCCTCCTTTGAGGCGTCTGAGTGAATTGTCATCGACGGGGGAGGTGGCTGAAGAAGAACAGACTTCTTTAGATGTCTGGCTTGGGACCAAGGCCTGAGAAGAGTACGTAGCCGAGGCGGCACTGGTCTTCTCAGATCTCTTCGCGCGTTTGATGCATACCTTCTCCAAACTCCGGTTGCATCCTCTAGCTGTGCTCTTAGCACTGGGTCTGTCACCGAAGCAAACTGGAGAGAGCCTAGTACCCTCTCCTATTCGCGTCTTGATATCCTTTCGGAATCTAGAAGTCTCTTGACAGAGCCCGCTATCTCCTTCCTTTTCTTCGTCGGGATGGAGAAACAGTGTGACAAAAGGTCCCAGTGGATTCCCAGCCACTGGAACTTTTGTGATGGAGAAAGTCGAGACTTTTTTCTGTTGATCTTGAAGCCTAGGTACTCTAGGAACTGGATCACTTGACTGGAAGCTTGCAAGCATTCGGTCTCGGATGCTGCCCACACCAGCCAGTCGTCCAGGTAGGCTACTACCTGAATTCCCTTTAGGCGTAATTGTTTGAGAGCTGCGCTCGCAAGCTTCGTGAAAATCCTCGGGGCTATGTTTAGCCCGAATGGCATGGCTCTGAAGGCGTATAGTCTCCGTTGTAGCCTGAACCATAGGTAAGGGGAGAGTCGACGGCTGATTGGGATGTGCCAATAGGCGTCTGACAAGTCTATAGAGACTGAGTATGCCCTCTTGGGCAGTAAGGTCCTTATGTGTTGCAGTGTTAGCATTTTGAATTTGCAATTCACTATGAACTTGTTGAGTGGCGACAAGTCCAGACTGACTCTGAGCTTTTCCGAGTCTTTCTTGGGAACACAAAACAGCCTCCCTTGGAATTTGATGGACTTCACCTTTCGGAACACCTTTTTCTCCAACAGTTCTTGAACGTACTCCTCCAGAACGGGGGTGGAGTGTTGGAAAAACCGAAGGCACGGGGGTGGAGTGCTGTACCAGCTCCAGCCCAGTCCATTCTTGAGTAGGCTTTGGGCCCAGGGATCGAAGGTCCAACGATCCCAAAATTTTATCAGTATCCCTCCTACCGGTATCATTCCACTTGGACTGCCTTTCTGAGGTCTTGCCTCCCTGACCACGACCACCCCTGAATCCCCTTCCCCTTGAGGGGCGCCTAGACGAGCCTCTGGGTGCTCCTCTAGGCTTTGCTCGAAAGGAAGAAGACTGTCCTTCGAACGTTGGGGTGAATGCCGTGGACTGACCTGGCACAGCCTGGGGTACCCACTGAAAAGTGGTCGGGGTTTGTACCACCATCTGGGGCACTGGAGGCAATGGCAATTGCAGTTGCTGTTGCTGTCTAAAAGGCTTGGCTGGCCGAGACGGTAGCCTAGTCCTCATATTCTTCCTCTTTGGTTGAGGACCCTCATCCGGGGAAGACTTTCTTTTGATAGCCAGGCCCCACTTCTGGAGACGGTTTCTATTCTCCACGGCGGCCTTATCAACAACTTCTTTGACCACATCGGTAGGGAAAAGGTCTTTTCCCCAAATGTTGGAGGAGATTAACTTCCTTGGCTCGTGTCTCACCGTAGCCCCGGTGAACACGAACTCCCTGCAAGCTCTCCTTGCCTTGACGAAGCTATAAAGGTCTTTCGTCACTGTGGCTAGGTGAGACTTAGCCACCACCATGAACATTTCATGGACCTTGGGGTCACTTGCCATCGTCTCAAGAGTAGTCTGATGAGACATTGAGGCAGCCAGTCTTTCTTTTGTCTCGAACTCTCTTCGTAAAAGAGAGTCGGACAGCTTGGGGAGGTCCTCGCCGAATTGCTGTCCGGCAATATCAGCCTCCAACTTTCCCACTGAGAACGTCAGATGGACATCCTTCCAGTCTTTGTGGTCCATAGGCAGGGCCAGCGACAAGGGTTTACACTCCTCCAGGGAGGGGCAAGGCTTGCCGGCCTCGACTGCCTTTAGGACAGCCGCAAACCCTTTCTGTAAAAAGGGGAAGGCTCTAGCAGGAGAGGACACAAAAGAAGAGAGCTTCTTGCTCAATGCAGCTACCTTCGAGTTAGAGAAGCCCCTCTCCTTCATCGAGGATGAAAGTAGGGCTTGAGCCTTAGCGTGGTCCATAATTATGA
>NC_090740.1:106677590-106692590 GCF_036898095.1 Palaemon carinicauda | reverse complement strand
ATGTCGTTTGAAATGTAAAAAAAAAACTTGAAATATGATAGAATTAAGTTAGACAATAGCATTGCAGTTGGCTCTGGGTCGTTAGGGAAGAGATCAGAAATAAAAATAGGGACATTTCAAATTACAAATAATATCTTAGTAACTCTACAGGATCTTCTTATTATGTTTTATTTACTTTTCTTCATACAGAATTGAAGTGGTAGTTGAATAATTTCACCGCAAATATCATTTAAAATTCAAATAACTTACACAGGGGTAGAATTTAAAGTCCTTCTTTTTAAAAGAAAGTTAAAAAAAAGCTGAACAATTGTATCTGGACCATTTTGTAGATCATCCAAAAGGAAAATGGGAAAAATACTATAAGAGATAATCCAATCTAAACTGCGAGATTACATCCTTGTGTTTCACTTATTTTGCTTGGAACTAGGTGTTGCTGAATAAAGTAGTTTGGTCGCAAGTATTGAAGATAAGAGGGGTGTAAACTTTTTCAAGTGGTATTCCATTTGCTGAGGTCAGAGCGTCGGATATTTCTCATTAGAACCTGACTACGGCAACGCAATTCTGAGAGTATTCCTTTGCGTGTCCATTCCCAGGCGTTAACTGTCATCATCTTTTGAATACTGAAAACTCCCGTACTATTTCTTATGATGAATGATACACTCTCAAACACATATGACATCTCTAGACACTTACAATCATCAATGAATTTCTACTTTCAAAAGAAAATGTGCATTATTTTTCTCAAGACCATTATCGATTCTAGTCATTTGGCTTTGACTATTTTATTGATTAAAATCCAGTGATACCACTGTATATTTAAGAGATGCCTTTTCTATCAGTAATAAACAAACCCATTTAGCCTTTTCTTTTATTTTCTAGTATTTTGGGGGTAAATTGATGGAACTTGGTGTTTAACTTTTACCTTTCGTAGGACCACATTTAAGTTATTTCAGAGTAAATGCAGCATCGTTATTATCAATCATGTAGGAAACTCAAGTAATCACTAGCCATATCCAAGCATTGATCACATTTTCCTTATGACTTGTGACTGAGAAAAAAGAATTTATGTTTGTCCATTGTAAAAAAAAAATATCTACCAGTCTGTGGGCACACAATTGTAGGTTAGAATGATTTTTTTAATGCTTTCCTGGGATTTTTTTTTTTAAAGCAAAGGAATATTTTTACAGCAGAAGTGAGCCGAATAATTTGTCCATACCAACTGAACCATTTTTCTAATCTGACCTCTCTGGTACCTCAGTAGAATATTACTTTTCTAAGCAAAAGCACATTGATTTTTTCATGGGTTAGTCTTTTAATGAGTTTTCTGATCCTATTAATACTTGAAATAATTCTTTAGAATCTTTGATATATATATATATATATATATATATATATATATATATATATATATATATATATATATATATATATATATATATATATATAAACATACATATATATGTATACAAGAATTAAAGAGACAGTGAAAGATGGAAATGGGAGGTTGTTAAAAGGAGAGGAGGCAAGGAAAAGGTGGGCGGAATATTTTGAAAGTTTGCTGAATGTTGAGGATAATAGGGAGGCAGATGTAATTGCTGTTCCAGGTGTTGAGGTTACAGTGATGGGAGATGAGAATGAGAGAGAGATTACAATAGATGAAGTGAGGAGAGCACTAGATGAAAAGAGAGTAGGAAAAGAATCTGGCATGGATGGTGTGAAAGCTGAGATACTTGAAGGAAGGGAGTGTGACTGTACTTGAATGGTTGGTGAGATTGTTTAATATGTGTTTTGTGTTGTCAATGGTACCAGTAGATTGGGTTTGTGCATGTATTGTACCACTATATAAGGGTAAGGGAGATGTGCATGAGTGTTGTAATTCAAGAGGTATTAGTTTTTTGAGTGTAGCTGGAAAAGTGTATGGTAGAGTATTGATTAATAGGATTAAGGATAAAACAGAGAATGCAATCTTGGAAGTACAGGGTGGTTTTAGAAGAGGTAGGGGTTGTATGAATCAGATTTTTACAGTTAGGCAGATATGCAAGAAATATTTAGCAAAAGGTAAGGAGGTGTAGGTTGCGTTTATGAATCTGGAGAAAGCATATGATAGAGTTGATAGGGAAGTACTGTGTGGAATGTGATGAGGTTATATGGAGTTGGTGGAGGTTGTTGCAAGCAGTGAAAAGTTTCTACAAAGGTAGTAAAGCATGTGTTAGAATAGGAAATGAAGTGAGTGATTGGTTTCCGGTGAGAGTGGTGGCTGAGACAGGGATGTGTGATGTCGCCGTGGTTGTTTAACTTGTATGTTGATGGAATGGTGAGAGAGGTGAATGCTCGAGTGCTTGGACGAGGATTAAAACTGGTAGGCGAGAATGACCATGAATGGGAGGTAAATCAGTTGATGTTTGCGGATGATACTGTACTGGTAGCAGACACAGAAGAGAAGCTTGACCGAATAGTGACAGAATTTGGAAAGGTGTGTGAAAGAAGGAAGTTGAGAGTTAATGTGGGTAAGAGTAAGGTTATGAGATGCACAAGAAGGGAAGGTGGTGCAAGGTTGAATGTCATGTTGAATGGAGAGTTACTTGAGGAGGTGGATCAGTTTAAGGACTTGGGGTCTGTTGTTGCAGCAAATGATGGAGTGGAAGCAGGTGTACATCAGAGAGTGAATGAAGGTTGCAAAGTGTTGGGGGCAGTTAAGGGAGTAGTAAAAAATAGAGGGTTGGGCATGAATGTAAAGAGAGTTCTATATGAGAAAGTGATTGTACCAACTGTGATGTATGGATCGGAGTTGTGAGGAATGAAAGTGACGGAGAGACAGAAATTGAATGTGTTTGAGATGAAGTGTCTAAGGAGTATGGCTGGTGTATCTCGAGTAGATAGAGTTAGGAATAAGTGGTGAGGGAGAGAACGGGTGTAAGAAATGAGTTAGCGGCTAGAGTGGATATGAATGTGTTGAGGTAGGTTGGCCATGTTGAGAGAATGGAAAATGGTTGTCTGCTAAAGAAGGTGATGAATGCAAGAGTTGATGGGAGAAGTATATGAGGAAGGCCAAGGTTTGGGTGGATGGATGGTGTGAAGAAAGCTCTGGGTGATAGGAGGATAGATGTGAGAGAGGCAAGAGAGCGTGCTAGAAATAGGAATGAATGGCGAGCGATTGTGATGCAGTTCCAGTAGGTCCTGCTGCTTCCTCCGGTGCCTTAGATGACCGCGGAGGTAGCAGCAGTAGGGGAGTCAGCATTATGAAGCTTCATTTGTGATGGAAATGTGGGAGGTTGGGCTGTGGCACCCTAGCAGTACCAGCTGAACTCGGTTGAGTCCCTGATTAGGCTGAAGGAACATAGAGAGTAGAGGTCCCCTTTTGGTTTTGTTTCATTGTTGGTGTCGGCGACCCCCCAAAATTGGGGGAAGTGCCTTGGTATATGTATGTATGTATATATATATATATATATATATATATATATATATATATATATATATATATATATATGTGTGTGTGTGTGTGTGTGTGTGTGTATGTGTGTGTGTGTGTGTGTGTCCTTAAATAATCATCAAAGGTTTTCCATAAAATCGCTAGAAATGATGTGTCAAATTTCATTTTGTTGAATTTAAATCTTATGTTTGAATATTCTTCATGATTGCGATTCAGCTTCCGCTGTCAGTTCATGCTAAGTCTTACCTGATATATTCATCAGAATATTCATTATTGTTTGAAATTGCAATTTTCATATATCTATTCACAGCCACTTGCAGTTATTTCTGTTTTTATGTGATTACTCAATATTTGAGTTTCAACAATATTTCCAGTGGATCAGCAGTCGTATCTTATTTTCTTAATTTTCTAGTGTCTATGTATTGAGGAAACGAGCAGACTTTCCATTTCAACTTACAGATCAGAACAGTTATAAAATGTAAAGAGGAAGGCAGGAAGATTGTTAGACCAAGTAACACGTAGATTCGTTCTCTTTAAAGTGAAAAAATTAATTGGCTTATATTCATAAACAATTGCTCGTACTTTTCAGTTTCATAACCTTCAGTTTTTTTTTCCAAACTTCATTGTGCAAATTATTTCCGATGATTAATATGCTTATTTTAAATATTTTTTGGCAGAAACGCTGAACAAACTTGCAATATTGTTTGTTGAAATAAACGATTAAGATTTTTAAATTCATAAGCTTAAAATATCAAACTTTTTCAGTATATGCAAATATGAAAGTAAAAATGACGTACAACAAACTGCAATCATTGAACTGTAGTTATAAATTGTTAGTTGTTGAGCAGAGACACGTAGATACAAAAACTAGGCGTACTGATTACAAATAAATGCTGAAAGATTATATGTTTCATAACTAACACTCTCAGAAGTAACATGTTTAAGAAAAATACACAGCACATGGCGTTGAAAATGCAGTTGTATTCATTGGAAGATTCCTTCTTATGTTGGAGAACCCGACACAATTTCAAATTGAATAAACGTCTCTCTAACCACTGCATATCCGTAAGAACTGACAACAATAATAATGTTTGTAATCCATATTTCGAACGAGAATCACACAATAATCTTTGATAGGTATAAGAATATGTAAAACTGGGATAGAATAAAACCTATAGTAGCTACGATACGATCATTAATGATTTCGATGAAAAACGGAGTTTGGTTGTGGTTGAATAGCATCAATATGTGTGTGGGTAGAGACACATTACTTTCCTAGTAATCCTGATGTGGACCTGGGAAATCTTCAGTGTCGTATTACAAATATTAACGAAAATTGATGCCTTGTGTTAAGATGTGTCGGGCAGTATGTATAAGCATAACTTCATAAGATAACACAAACTAAATCTCTTCTGGCTGGAAGGCATAAGTCCTGGAAACATAAAGAACTATTTATTGTTATATTGATAATCAGAATCTAGGAAACGTAATTTCACAAGGGCCTTACTAATTTCGTGTATTTGCCAGACTGTAACTAAGTCCGCACGCGTATCATACACGCTTGTGCACTGTTATGTTATTTTTTTTTCTAGGTCACGTTCTACACTGCATTTATATTAGACTGCTTAGTCTTGCTACCGTATATTTTATACCGTTTGAATTTTGTTAATCTTGCTCGTAATTTTCTGCATATAATCTTTTTGTCTTGTTGAAGTAGCCTTACTTTCAATCCTCTTGCCTCTGTGTTAGTACCTAAGAGGTTCATTGCATAATTGGTGACCGTCAGAGGACCAACTCCCAGCGGACTTCCCTATATCTACTGTGCCTTAGTGTTTAACGATACTGCACGCTAACCCTGACTCTTCTATCCATGTCATCTCCATGAAATTTACACCCCTCCTAAGTAGAGAGGTATTTGCCTGGTTTCTGCATTCCGAGATTCAGTTTTGTATCAAGCACGTGACTAAATCAAGAACTAAAGCAGAATATGTCCTTATGACAATCCCCGAGGACACTTTCCCGAAAATCTCTGATTGACTTTGCCACCAAGAGGATACCCTAATAGCATATGAAACCCTCAAAACATACCTCCAGGAGCAGTAATCACCCGCACCAGCCAACCACATGGTCAAGATTTTTCAGTTCTCTCAACAACCATTGGGAAACAAAAAGGCTTCACTTGCCTTCAGGGAAATATTCAATATCACTCATCTGAAACCGGCTACAGATGGTTCTCAATCCTTGAAAACTGACTAATTTTCACATCTCAACATAAAAATTAATCTCTGAAAGTTTCATTGCTCTATGGCAAAGTCATATGGTCAAACAAGACCCAAAAAATAATGTCTCCCAACATCGTTGGTGGATGTTAAAAAAATATAGAGGGATACGAACAAATTCTAAAAAGCAATACCTGGTCAAATGGAATATATTCTGTGTTGTTAGGAACGGGCTTCCCATTAACAAATAAATACTGTAGTTAATTCTAATAGCCAGGCCTTCTCCATCATAAGGCTCAATACTACACAATATTCTAGAAGTTTTATTCCAGCTGTTACCAAGTTGTGGAATGATCTTCCTAATCAAGTTGTGGAATGATCTTCCTAGTCGGGTAGTTGAATCAGCAGAACTTCAAAAGTTCAAAGTTGGAGCAAATATTTTTATGTTGACCAGGCTGACATGAGTCTTTTTATAGTTTATATATGACATGTATTTTTGACGTTGTTAATAGTTTATATAGGACATATCTGTTTTGACGCTGTTACTGTTTTTAGAATGATATATTGTTAATTTATTCTCATCATTCATTTATTTCCTTATTTCCTTTCCTCACTGGGCTATTTTTTCCTGTTGGAGCCCTTGGGCTTATAGCATCTTGCTTTTCCAACTAGGGTTGTAGCTTGGCTATTAATAATGATAATAATAATAATGGAATATAGATATAGTGAAGAAAAAAGTTGAAAATATATTTATTTCTTATTTAATGTTGTTGTAGAGAGAGAGAGAGAGAGAGAGAGAGAGAGAGAGAGAGAGAGAGAGAGAGAGAGAGAGAGAGAGGTAAGAGTATAACAAATAATGCGCTATATGCAATCCATTTGCCACACTGAGATACTCCATTACTCTTAATTCTCTTTATTACCCCTCTTATATTTCCGCCAGTGAGAAGCTTTCTCAAAGTTATTTTCCAAATCTTTGAACACTTTCTGTTTCTTCTCCTTTTATATGATTGTCCAATTCTTGTTTACTTCTCCACTCCGTGGATGGCAAATAGCGAAAACTTTACATTGGTCAATGCACGTGTTATTAGTTTCGGAACTGTGGTCCTAAAGAGGAAATACTTAGAGCCTGGAATGTAGCCTCAATTTCTTCTGGCAGAATACGAATGATGGTTTAAGACTATCTCCCTCTTGGTTATCAGTAGATTCAACTGCTCTGTATTTTAGGAAAAGAGAAATCGCGGAAGAAAGGGACGATTTGCGGAAGGGGGCAGCCAGAAATGCCAAATCTTTGAATTAATAAAAAAAGATGATTTTTTTTTTTTTTTTTTTTTTTTTTTTTGAGGAATCATTCTGCAACTACACTTTGCATTTTGAATCAGCTGAGATTTGATCAATATCAGATTATACTGATTTCAGAATTTATTTTTCAAAATTGAACAAAGAGTAAGATTTAGAAAGTTATTGATCGTAATAAGTCTGCAAATTCAGCAGGTAAGGATGAATTTACTGCCTCGACACATCGACACACGAAGGAAAGGAAGTGACTAAGGTTTATCTCAAGAGCGAATAAGATGAATTTGTAATAAATCTATTCGAAATTTGCTTTACAGGGAAGGTCTACAGCCTATTTTTCGAAAACAGATAGAGTGGAAAAAGCACACTGGATCAAAGAGCAAAATTGAAGTGAAATGCTGGTTCCCTATTATCCTATAATTTTTGGTTTAAATGATACTCACGAGCACCAGAGGCAAGTGACAGGAAAATGTCCTAAAGACTGACAATATATATAGTAATAAAATTTTTTACGTTTTTAATTCACGAAAATTCCCCTAGAAGTAGATTTCTGAAATTTTCTGTTATTGGTTGACAAGTGCATTCGAACGATGGCGGAATGAGAGAAAGTAATCGCTGGGTTTAAGGATCCTTTTCACAAGCTGACTTATTGAAGTACTCGTTAGCTGCCGCTTGTTTGTCATGACTTTACATCATTCAGACAAAATGCAAATTCTTCGAACTCTTATTACCATGAAGTACCAGCTGATTAATTTATTATTATTATTATTATTAGTAGTAGTAGTAGTAGTAGTAGTAGTAGTAGTAGTAGTAGTAGTAGTAGTAGTAGTAGTAAGCTACAACCCTAGTTGGAAAATAAGGATGCTATAAGCCCAAGGGTTCAACAGGAAAAAATAGGTCAGTAAGGAAGGCAACAAAAAAGTAAACTTCAATAGAAGTAATAAACAACTTAAAAACAGTTACAGCATTGATATAGTTCTTTCAAAAATGAACTATAAAAACATAAAAAAAAAGAATGAGAAATAAAATAGAATAGTATGAGTATTGTACCCTCAAGAAAGAGAACTCTACCCCAAGACAGTAGAAAACCATAGGACAGAGGCTATGGCACGACCAAAGACAAGAGAACATTGGTTTGAATTGGGGGTGTCCTTCTAGAAGAGCTGCTTACCATAGCTAAAGCATGTCTTCAGCCATTACCAAGAGGAAAGTAGCCACAGAAAAATAATAGTGTTGTAGTTAATCTCTAGAGAAAAGAAGAATTGTCTGGTAATCTCAGTGTTGTCACACGCCAAAAGACAGAAAATAATGTTGAAAGATTAGGCCAGACTATTCGTGTGCATGGGCAGATAAATAAAAAATGAGACGTAACCAGCCAGAGAAAGCCAATGTAAACTGTCTGGCCAATCAAAAGACCCAATAACACTCTAGCGGTGTTATCTCGACATTTGGTTAATGCCCTGGACAACCTACTAGCCGTGGTTCTTACTATTCGTGCTAAAGTAGCAAAAAAAAAAAGCAAAAACATTTTGAAATAACTAAGATTAGAGTCAAGGTGACTGTATAAACTGTATAATATTGAATCATGATACTCATTTGGAATTACTTTTTTTATTGCTACCCTCCTCATGATAAAAAATTAGAAACTGAGAAAGACATTGTCAAATCATGAGAGACTCATGGTATGACTTCCATTATTAGAAACTGTCAGATCCTACGAAAATATAAAATTTTGTTCGGTTATATCAACAGAAACATGCTAGGTAATCTATATAAAAAAATCAATTATTTCAAGAGGAATTTATAATCTTCCTTTCCTCGCAGAACATCTTGGTAAATTGCAGAGTTTGTTTGACACACGACCCGAAATCCCTTAACACTAGGCCGACACGTAAGCGGATTTATTTCTCAGCCCACAATTATGTCTCATCTTCAAGACTTAACGAAAGATATTGAAAAATATCGGTTAGTAGTAAACACCCTTTACTCTCGGATATTAGTTTTTTCGACAAATTTCTCGGACAAGTACGTTAATGTAAATGACCCGTTAGTCACACAGAAGTTACTCATGTACGTGTCAAGTTTTAATACTGGAATCTCGCACTTCTTTCGTGCATATTACCATATTTCTTCATAGTTCTGGCAAAAACTTTTAGGTTATGTAATTGAATGTATTAAACTATGGACACCCAGTGCTAAATGGATTTTCTGGTACCCTGTCTAGAAGCAAATGTGGTAAGGCATTTCGATGTTAGCTTTTGTGGCGTTGATGCTCAAGTGAAAGCGATAGAAAGTATTGATATAGAGAAAAATATTTAGCTTAAAAAAAAAGAAAAAAAAAATATTCTATAAGAATTGAAATTATATGACGTGTTAAAACAGAACCCTAATAAATGAGATAGAATCGGGAAACCAAAAGTGATAGAGATGCCAGTGACGATTTGACAAAGGAAGATGTGCCGGATGAGGAAAGTGAGAGCCAGAACACGGGAGAGTATGGAAAAAGAAACTGCTGATGAAAATTAATTCGGTACTAGTCGAGATATTAATATTATTTAGAGACTAATGAGGAAGAAGTCGCAGAGTATTATGCTGGTGTTAAAGATGTGTAAACTTCTATAAATGTGCCTTTGAGGAATGAAGAGCTGTTGACAAAGGATGCTATATTACTTCAGTGCCACTGAATTCTATCTACATCAGGAAGATTAGCCACTAAGAAAAAAAAATAAATTATTTAAAAGGGTAGTTTCTTATACCTGAATATTGCCTGACTTACGATGTTAACATATTCAGAGAGGTATATATACATAGCACTCAACTTATAATTAAACTTATATATATATATATATATATATATATATATATATATATATATATATATATATATATATATATATATATATATATATATATATATATATATATATATATATATATATATATATATATATATATATATATATATATATATATATAACGGATTTTGAGCGAAGCGAAAAATCTATTTTTGGGTGAGATGGCCATGTCATCCTGATGGAAGTTCCAATAGGGTAGCTTCCTAGGGTATATTGCAAATACGGCGATATTCCCAGAGAATTTACCTTAAGGTGCCCAGAATTCTAACTCCTGGAGCGAATATCCCTAATGAAAGGGATATTGCGACATATCAGAGGACGTATTCTTGACACGCCACTTGGCAATCTGCACCCCAAACAGAGATTACACATCGAGAGGTCAATTGGCAAGAAACGAAAACGGGAAAGAAAAAGGAGGAGCCGCTCCCAAGGCTCCCTCTTCTCCAGTTTCGTATGCGATCTGTATTCCTTTTAGTGACAAGAGGTGTTACAGATACTGTATGTAGGGAGGGGTCCTACAGCCCTTTCATAGAGAGGGAAGGGCGGGTCCATCAGGACGACATGGCCATCTCACCCAAAAATAGATTTTTCGCTTCTCTCAAAATCTGTTTTTTGGGCTCAAGCCATGTCGTCCTGATGGAAGTATACCAGAGCATTACTGTATCTGTGGATTCTCAGAACGTGCCGTACTCCCCGGAGATAATTTTCCCGGTCGACTAGACCTAGAGACCTAAGATGTTACCGTTATACATCTTTTCAACTAACCATAAACCATGTTAGAGCTTCCTGCCCCCTACAGGGAAGAGTCCTACTAGACTCTGGAAAAGTCTCGAAGAGTACATATACCTATGTATGAATACCAGGCAAGCTAATATAGTGGTCTCACCCTATATTAATTGAAGCAAATTTTGTAAAGAACCACTGCGTCAATGTGAAATATCGACCATTTCTCCGCACAATACTTGTATTGGACAAAGGTTTATATCCGCATAGGAGGAAACTTGTAAAACCGCCACCGTCCCCTTCTGGGACGGAATCCTCCCGTTAAGGGAAAGCATAAACCAATGCAACATAGCTTGCATAAAGGAACAATTCTATTAGAATTATCCCAGATAACGTACATAGAATGAATGCTCAATTATACCAATAAATTGAGACAGGTGAAGGAGACACAAGGTTTTCAAGAACAAGTTTATTGATAAACAATAAATAGACAGGTTAACAACAATTATATATGTATATATATAAGAAGAGGATAACCCAAAACTTTAAGCATAAGTATGATAGTAAACAGAACTTGTTTATCTGAAAGACAAACATTATTGCCACTTTTAAGATACCGAGGTATCAAAGTCAAAAAGTCTGTATTACAAATCAATCACATTAGCGTTAGAAAACGCTCGTCACACATGTCTGCACTTATGCTAGGTTCACCTTTGGAAATGGAACAGTCTATGTGGGCAACTCAGTGCCCTCACTTAGTTTGTAGTACAGTATGTAACGACACACTCACCCTGGAATTAATCGTCCCAATTAAAACCACTGTTCCTCGTAGAGTTAAACAGTAGGGTTAACGACGCGACCCACTGCTACCACATATCTCTTTAGTTCCTCTACTTGCTTCGCATAGTGGCGAAAAAACACTCTGAAAGACTTCCAGCCAGTGTATGAACGGAGATGTTCAAAATCCATACAATTAAAGAAATTTAAGGATGAGGCAACTTTCCTCGGATCGTGACCTGCGGGTGTACTGTCAGGATCCGCTCTGCGAATAAAATATGTGATTTTTGCCCGAGTTGATTCAGAGATAAATTTGAGCCTGATGTTTCTTCCCTGAATAGTTGACCACCCTTGAAGTCTGAAGTTCTATGAAGATAGACCTTTAGGCATTCTACTGGACATAGAGATGCATCTTCTTTCAGAGGGTAGATTCTCCAGGGCCCCCACCTGTTGGTGGGTAACTCATTTTTGGCGAGAAACGTAGGATCCGGAAACAGGTTCAGTTCTCCCCCATCCAGGAACTGAACACGACCTGCCTCTCTCGAGAGGGCTACAATCTCACTAACCCTGGCCCCGGATGCGAGTGCAAATAGGAAAATAACTTTTTGTGTCAAATCCTTTAACGCACACTCCTCATTGCTCAACAGAGAAGCGAAATGAAGAACTTTGTCTAAAGACCATGAAATGGGCTGAGGTGCTGAGGGTCTGAGCCTAGCGCAGGCTTTCGGAACTTTATTAAAAATCTCGTTACCGAGGTCGACCTGGAAGGCATATAGAATGGGTCTTGTCAAAGCAGACTTACACGCCGAAATCATGTTAGCTGCCAACCCTTGACCATGGAGGTGGATAAAGAAAGATAATCAGAAGTCTGTCGAGATCTCCTGCGGATTCTTCGCCTTGATAAAGGCCACCCATTTTCTCTAAGATGACTCATATTGCCTTCTAGTGGATTTGCACTTATATTCCTCTAGGAAGTGTATGCTGGCTTTCGAAATCCCGAAACGCTTTCTCACCGCTAGGGAGAGAAAATCATGAGCTGCAGGGTCCGGGTTTTCTGTAATGAAGCGCAGACAGTCGACTTCTGGACTCGCTGGGTCAGAACTGGATCTGGTAGTGGTACAAACTTCAGCCGTAGTTCCAATGCCAGGGGGAACCACACACGCCTTCGAGGCGTCTGAGTGAATCGTCACTGACGGGGGAAGTGGCTGAAGAAGAACCGACTTCTTTAGATGTCTGGCTTGGGACCAAGGCCTGAGAAGAGTACGTAGCCGAAGCGGAACTGGTCTTCTCAGATCTCTTCGCGCGTTTGATGCATAAATTCTCCAAACTCCGGTTGCATCCTTTAGCTGTGCTCTTAGCACTGGGTCTGTCACCGAAGCAAACTGGAGAGAGCCCAGTACCCTCTCCTGTTTGCGTCTTGATATCCTTTCGGAACCTAGAAGTCTCTTGACAGAACCCGCTATCTCCTTCCTTTTCTTCGCCGGGATTGAGAAACAGTGTGACATTAGGTCCCAGTGGATTCCCAGCCACTGGAACTTTTGAGATGGAGAAAGTCGAGACTTTTTTCTGTTGATCTTGAAGCCTAGATACTCTAGGAACTGGATCACTTGACTGGAAGCTTGCAAGCATTCTGTCTCGGATGCTGCCCACACCAGCCAGTCGTCCAGGTAGGCTACTACCTGAATTCCCTTTAGGCGTAATTGTTTGAGAGCTACGCTCGCAAGCTTCGTGAAAATCCTTGGGGCTATATTTAGCCCGAATGGCATGGCTATGAAGGCATATAGTCTTCGTTGTAGCTTGAACCATAGGTAGGGGGAGAGTCGACGGTTGATTGGAACGTGCCAATAGGCGTCTGACAAGTCTATGGAGACAGAATATGCCCTCTTGGGTAGTAAGGTCCTTATGTGTTGCAGTGTTAGCATTTTGAATTTGCAATTCACTATGAACTTGTTGAGTGGCGACAAGTCCAGAATGACTCTGAGCTTTTCCGAGTCTTTCTTGGGAACACAAAACAGCCTCCCTTGGAATTTGATGGACTTCACCCTTCGGATCACTTTTTTGTCCAACAGTTCTTGAACGTACTCCTCCAGAACGGGGGTGGAGTGTTGGAAAAACCGAGGGCACGGGGGTGGAGTGCTGTACCAGCTCCAGCCCAGTCCGTTCTTGAGTAGGCTGTGGACCCAGGGATCGAAGCTCCACCGATCCCGAAAATTCTTAAGTCTCCCTGCTACCGGCATCATCTCACTTGGACTGCCGACCTAAGGTCTTGCCTCCCTGACCGCGACCACCCCTGAATCCCCTTCCCCTTGAGGGGCGCCTAGACGAGCCTCTGGGTGCTCCTCTAGGCTTTGCTCGAAAGGAAGTAGACTGCCCTTCGAACGTTGGGGTGAATGCCGTGGACTGTGTTGATACGGTTAGCATCTGAGCACAAGGGAAGGTCTTTCACATTGAGCCTTTTCTGGGGCCCATGTGATGCGGCAAGTCTCTGCATCTGCAGTTCCATTGCAGCCGCCTTCTCCTGATTCTCCTTCTGCATTTGTTGGATCATTCCAACAATGGAGGAGAGGGCCTGTCCCAGCTCTACTGGGAGAGCGGCTGATGTTGAGGGAATAGGCTCCGGGATCTGAACCGGAGTAGCCGACACCTCGTCGACCTCCTCCTCTACAACGTCTGAGGCTTGAACTTCATCCTGGACTTCTGCCAGGAGGTCTTCCTCCAGACGCTCGTCCACGTCAGACATCCTGTCATCCAACTGGATGTCTTGCATAGCGACTGCGACTTCAGCATCCACCTGGATCTGAACTTGGGGAATCTCCTCTTGAGGCTGGGGAATCACTGCATCAGCTGATGCCCTAGGGAAAAGATACGCCCTCATCTTCTCACTTGGAAATAAGGTCCAGAGGTGTTCTTCTGGAAGCCCCTTACCCAGGTACGAAGCTTCTCCCTTGCTATATCCCTTGATTCCGCCATCCTAGGGGAATCAAAGGCCTCAGTAATCAGGTTAGTGCACACGGTACATACCTGAGGGTCCCAATACTAGAGATCACCCTTGGAGACAGCGCATGCTGCGTGCTTCCTAAAAAACTCATGTCCGCAGAGGTTCTTACTACGGATGTTGCAGAAAACACTTCCGCACTTCGGAGGGTCCTCCTGAAAAGAGAAAAAAATTTCCATGAGTATCAAGTGAACATTGTATCACTGGATATGCATAGTTTAGCATAACAATTCAGGAAGGAAAGACACACACTTGTGTTTCCTTCACAACCAATTGTTGCAGCCTTCCAGATAATAAAATCGAATGGTTAATCTCTTCTAGAATAACCAATGCAAAGTTTCCAGAGGAAACAGGTGGAGCTCACACCTAAGCAATGATTTTAAAATCCTGGATAATAGACAAGAAAGAACTCACTTTCTTATCTGTAAGGCAACAGCAAAGGGCTGTGTAAAACAACACAAAAGTGTTAGAACACACAGTGCTGTACCAAAACTTATACTATAGTTTTCCTCTTTCAGTATATGTTATACTGAAGAATACTGGTACAGTATAGAAGGTTATGTGCCGGCACACACCATAACTAGCTTTAAAGAATACTACTTAACAGCTATAAGGCGGCAGAACGCTGGTTCAAATGCATGCGCCGGCCGGCAGTAACTGCCGGCCGGCAACAGCCCATGTCGGCTACACAAGGTAGCACCCGGCTGC
>NC_090740.1:106662590-106672590 GCF_036898095.1 Palaemon carinicauda | reverse complement strand
GAAGACGTTAAGGTACTTCTAATTGCCCTAACCATATAGGATTTGATCGTCGAAGCAGCAGCATCGTGCGCATTGATAGAAATGGCGCGCCCACATAGGCCATGGACAAACCGAAAAATTGGAAGAGGTCCCAGACAGCAACTGTAGGACCCAAGGCAACCCACAGCAATTAACCCACACATAAGTTAAGTAACATGGTACAAAATCTGTAGTTCTATGATTAACTAATATGTTTTAAGATTTTGTAAATGTACGTAGAGTTACATAGTTATCATATCGTTTTCTTTACATAATAAAAAAAAAACACTGGGTTTGATTGACAAAAGTAACCAGTCGGGTAAAATATTTTCAAGGTTAAGACTTCGAGGAAAGATTAACTTTTGTTTTAACAAAAGAAGAAAATAAAATTGATTTTGTTGTTTTGTGGATAAATGAGAAATTGTTCTTTATGCTGTATGAACTACAAGTTTTCATTGCATAGTTTCTTTGGTTTATAGTAGTTTGAATTTGTTTGTTGAGACCTTCCTTGTCAAACAAGTTAAGTGCATTTCTTGGAAAAAAAAGTAAAGTCATATGTTCAGATAAATCTGTGTTAAAAATGGTAAGTGGTTTAGTTCGAGAGAAGAAATGTTTCAGTCATAATCAAAATGTAGAATGTTTGTAAATTCAATGTTAAGGCGTAATTTATAAAGTTCTTTATAGTGTCCTTTTGGAGTCTTTACTTAGTAAAATGATGGAGAAAGAAGTGTAAATTAGGTGTATTAGTATAATTTGGGAAATTTGTGTCACAATATTTGTTCTTATATCTTACTCCGTATTGTCAATCAGTAGGCTACTAAGATCGTTATGAAATGTTTACAAAGAAGGCTGAGCTATTGTTTGTCAGTTTTAGTCTGATATTATCCTAATTGATGAAGATAAGTTTGTTAACAAAATAACAAAAGTGAGTTCAGTTCTCAACAGTTGTTGAGTAATTGGTAATGTCACGTAGGAGATTTATTGTTCTTGCATTCATTTTCGTTTAGTTAGTGTGTCATAAGTGATTTGTATCCCAGTGTTCAGTCTGATTGATGACACCAAACATTGTTACACATTTATTTTAAGCAAGTAATGTCAAAGGATTTAACAGAGAGTGCGAATGCATTTTAAATTTGAAGGGTACCCAATTAGAGTCAGATGACATGAATGAAAATGAATGAAGCGAATGATATGATGTATGAATTCCCTGAGTAAGTATTACAATGTCACATTCACTGTTAAAGAGCACATCTTGAATAAGTTTTTTTGGTTTTTGTGTGTGTTAGAAAGAAATCTAAGAATTTGACAAGTAATGTAACTTCTTTTTACTTGAAGGTCAGAATTAAATCTTTGTTTTCTAACTCTGTATAGGATTTTGCGTTTTGGAAAAATCGTGACAAGTGAAAAAAATTGATTGTTTTTATGTACTATTTGGCAGCATGATAGAAAAAAAGAGAATTTGAATTCTTATGTATTTTTATGTTACTTTTTGACCTACAAGAACAAATAAGCAATGAGGAAAATTTGAGAAATGGTGAAAAAGTTGCTATAGATTTTTGTTTGTCCATGTCTAGGAATAATGTAAATGATCAGAATGTGTGCTAAACCAGATGTTTATGACATGGTAATTTTAGGAGTAGCGTTAAAAGAGTTGATAGGCTAACATGTGACCAAGGTAAACTAGACACCATATCAGCATAAGGCTTGACAGTTGCCCTGTGTGTTGAAGAATAACTTAGTCAATCAATAAATGAGTTCTTAGATTATTTGCTTATTTTTTAGTATTGAGGGAATCGCATTAGCAAAATAAACTTTGGGTTAGAAAGTGATAATGAGTAGCCATAAGGCTTTCCTTCATTAGTTATTTAATATCTGATAAGAAAAAAGTTATGTTTTATGGCAGATTGCGTTAAAGAAAAAAGGATATGTTTTTGGTGTCAAAGTATAACGTAAAAGGTGGATTTGATTGTAATCAAGTGATTTGGTGAATCCATGAGATAAAGCCTAGTATTTTAAAGGCTTTGTAATTTTAAAGACCAATAAGAGGCTAGTTAATTGCCCTTCAGAATTATATGTCTCAATGACCTGTGTCAAATATCTAAAGAGACACGTTGTTGTGTACGTGTAGTTTCTGTTTTGTTTATGCCGTAATACCTGTTTCATGTATAAGTTAAGGGCGTAATTTTAGGATTTTGAGCTCAATTGTTTTTTGGGTTTCAGTATTTTGGAATGCTAAGTTTTTTGGGTTGTTTCTTTTTCTGATGTTTATAGCTATAATGTCTTTGCTTGCTCAGAAATGCAAGAAAGATGATGAGTAGAAAGATTTTGATGATTGTTAGAGAGTTTGGGTCAGCAGAATTTGACCCCTGTGAGTCCTTGTGTGTGAATGTTTGCATATGCATAGGTGCATATGAGCATATAAGACGCGCAGAGAGAGATGTGAGACTACGCACGCGCAGGAGTGCCGTTAATATGTTCGTAGAATAAGAAGAAAAAAACTGGATATGGATAAAAGAGAATTTGTTTCTTTGCGTCTGATGGTGTCAGAGCTTTGTGAGATAGTTTCGTGGAAAAGATGAGAGTAAATTGTTTTTCTTGCTAATGATTGGAATTCAGTTACGGTGTTCTTGTCTTGGTTAGTTACAGAGTTAACTGTTATTACTTATTCTTAGGGTAATTAGGCTTGTGCTAAATATGTTCCCTGGAGTTACCATGCAAATTGGAGAATGTATGAGATTTGGTTTTTCGTTGTTACCGTCGTTGTGAGTAAAGCAAATGAAATAGTTTGCCCCTTAAGTGTCTTAGGGAAGTAATAAAGTTTTTCTTTAAAGTGTTTTCCTTTTCTTTGGAAATTGATTAAAGAGATTTTTTTTTTATTTGAACTCAGTGACTGGTTATGCAGTATTTGTTTTGTTCTGAATAGAGTTTAACGTAATTGGTGAACGGTTTTGACTTTAGCGAAATTTTATAGCCTTCAGTTTTAACATAAATTTACGTTTTCCATCTTGTGATTTTATTGTTTGAGGTTTAACATAGATCTAATCAGAATGGTTTTCCCTATTCATAATTGCACTAGGAAGTTTTGTTATGAAGCTAGTTCTCTGTGATGTGTTGTTGCACTCCCGTAAAGAGATTAGTTCACCAAACATTTAATTGGGCTCCACAAGTTGCTAGAAGAATTGGAAGACCCAAGCATACATGAATTAGGGCTATAGAGTGGGAAGTAATAGATGGTGATGTGATGTGTTCGTAATCCAAGAGCCTTTGTTTGCGTAATGTAGGTCAGCTTGTATGAATTTGTGTCCTAAAATGGTTGTTGTTTGTTTGCCAGACTTTGAGTTTGGCTTAGTTTAAGTACGAGCAAAAGAGATAAGACTACTCGAGATGAGAGTATCACAATGTTTTGAAAAGGCACTGTGTATGAAGTGTGTCTATTGTGAAACTTCTGTCAGAAAATTTGTTTTTGGTAATGATGCGAGCATTGTGTCAGCAGATTGCCCAGATCGGAATATGAACAATTGGGCATGGAGTGTTTGAAAACATAACATGTCAGAGAGAGAGAGAGAGAGAGAGAGAGAGAGAGAGAGAGAGAGAGAGAGAGAGAGAGAGAGAGAAATTTCTGTACTTGGGCGTTGAGATGCCCTTAGAGTTTTTGATGTCCCTTGTTGTGAGTTGGCAGGTACTGATTGAAACTTGGGAAGTTGGACATTCCTTTTGTGGATGCTGAGGAATTGTTTTCTTTTTTCACCGTCTGGCTGGACTGGTGTTCTGTTTTGATACTTTTTGATACCCTGCCTGTCTCTGATTGAAAGGGGGGGGGGGGGGGCGGCGGGGAGAGGGGGTCACACCCGTTGTGCTGACGAATCCTCTATCGGTTAGGGAAGCTTTGCCCTTAGAACAAAATGTTCCAAGGAGAACCGTCCGCCAGGCATCCAATGAGGGTGGGGTCCGGGGAAACAGTTCCACCCAAGGAGTGGTTCTGGGGATCTCTGGCATGCCTTACTTAATGCAGAGTATAAGCATAGCTCAATTGATTAGTTGTAATGGTACCATTTTCTTGTTTTTTTGCAGGGATATCAGATGATTTGTTCCGAGTGCAGGAACAAAGCTTTGTTTGATCATGATACTTAAAGTAACTGTTGATGATGATACGCATTAATGATTTAGTTTATTGGTTTTTGATACAGCTGTTTAAATATACTGGATAATGTTTTATCATGTTTAAAGATATTGGATAATTTTTTGTCATGTTTAAAAATGTTTAAAAATGTGTAAAAGATTCTTCATCATGTTTGATGATGATCTTTTCTTGTGATTTGTTTGCATTTCATGATCATATTTGATAGCTGTTATTGTCACTATTGCATAATAACTGTTTTGGATCCAAGTATACCCAGTAGATACGAAAGTACCTATGGAGAATTAATATCTAGGAAATGTGTATATATGTTGATTTTCAAAAGATTTTTTTTTCTTTTTTTTTTCTTGTGAAACTTTTTTTTAGGTAATTTGAAACTTTTTTGCTAACAACTATCATTTTTTGGTTTAGAATATAACGAATGTATAACGTATTGTGTTTACCAGTACTATATCTCAGATATCTTTCAGACTCAGAGTCCAATCAATGAGCTAAAGTGTAGGCTTGACATTTGAGGGCATCCGTTCTTTTTGTACGATGACTGCATTCACTAACGGTATTCTGGATTAATTGCTGTGAAAAATAAACCAAAAAAAAAAAAAAAAAAAAAAAAAAAAAAACACAAAAATTTAATGATAAACTCTATAATTTGATTCATATAATAATTTTCTATCAAGCTGTTGTGAATATCCTAGCTTTCTAGTTTGCAACAGGTAATCCCAAACCATGCAATATATATATATATATATATATATATATATATATTATATATATATATATATATATATATATATATATATATATATATATATATATATATATATATATATATATATATATATATATATATATATATATATATATATATATATATATATATATATATATATATATATATATATATATATATATATATGTATATATATATATATATATATATATATATATATATATATATATATATATATATATATATATATAAATATATATATATATATAATATATATATATATATATATATATATATATATATATATATATATATATATATATATATATATATATATAAGGTATAAACCTCTAAATGCTCAAGAGCAATGCAAACATATGGGCATGTCCATTCAAACATACGTAAAAAAAAAGAGGCAACGAAACACGAGATTGAGGGGCTAAGCAAAACTATCTGGGATGAACAAGTAGTTACTGGGTTAACCCGGCAGACCATAAATAGAATATTATGTCTTGAAAAATATTAATTACTACCTGGTAAATATTAGTAAACGTACTATGGTAGCTCCAGAAATATTAATGTTGCCTTCAAATGAAGGCCCAAAACAGTTATATAATAGGCTTACTTGGTAAATATAATTATATACATGGGTACCTGTTGAATATGATTCTCAGATAAATTCCATGGGTAAAGGACATTATTGTTCAACAATAATTACTGAAATTAAAATCGAAAATGACAAGCACCAAACAAAATTTGCAACGAACCTTAAAATTTTCAGCTATCCTTTCTAGGTCCAAATTAAACCGAATAGTCGTATTAGCAACTAGATGATATTGTCGGCAAGTTGTTTTTTGTGGATAATGGTGGTAGCCTAAGGTGGATAATAGGCAGCATTGTTCTCCTCCCCACCCTCGGTACATGGGCCAGTTCACGGATACCTTTTAGCTCTTCATAGTTCCTATAAAATGCACAGCACGAAAGATTAGTATGATCGTAATAACGATCTCAAAGTCGCGCTCTGCTAGCTAGTGGTCACGTCTTCACTGTCCCTCTCCTTCCGAGCTACTGCTGCTCCAAGGTATTTTGGGGACAGGGTCGAAGCTGGAAGATCTCCAAACTAGGCAGTAACTAGTTACAGGGTTACCGTAATCAACTGCCTTCGTTGCTGTTTGCTTGATGCTTGGTATAGTTAGGTTAAAAGAAAATCCTTTTACCAAACATTTATTTAAATAATGAAGGAAATGTATATATTTACCAAGCAATTCCAATAGAAGAACAAAGACACCCAAACAGCAAGATTTAACTTTAATAATTAATGCTTATTTAGAGCATAAGGAAGCAATAAAAGCAAGCTACATGAAGAATACAAGACTAACTAATAATATTACGCAAGATAATGATAATCTCCTCAATTAATAAGAAGTAAAAAACTAAGGATAAATATAACTTTCCAAGCACTCCCAGGAAAGGCCATTCAATTTTGTAGCAACAACAGATTGAATGGTAACAAGTTACTAATGGTTATTTCATTAGTAATTTTTTAATAAAAAAAATTCAAAACAAACCTTATACAAATGTGTTTATACAAGCAAAAATCAAATCAAACCATCTTTAGGCAGTTTAAAGTTTATTTCATTTGCCCTAATGGCAGCTTTTCGCCGAGGCCTAAGAGCATCTTGTATTTGTGCTTCAGCTGTGTTTTCTTGCAATGTCCTATTTTGCTCATAATCCCTGACGCTCATCAAAAGAATAAGGCTCTCAACATGCATATCTACACGGGATCTATTTCCTTTCATTACTGTTGCCCCTGTAACTTCTTGCAAGTCATTTCCCTGCACTTTCAAGACCTTCCCCATGGGGTAATTTGCAGGCTTCTGCGTGGGTTCTTTAATCAACGCAATATCTCCTACTTGCAATGGTTTGTGGCCTATGGCCATATATCTTGATTTTTCATCTATTGCTTGACTAATAAGTAGAACAAGAAATTATGAATTATATAATTCTATTAATTTGAAGCGAGCTTTGTGAAGCTTGCTATAATATTCCAAGATTTGTTCTGTTGAATTAGGATTCCAGGAGGGATCATCCGTAAGTATAGGTTGTAAGTTAGGGATTATATTCAAAGATACAAGTTCATAACCCTTAAGCAATATTTGCAGTGTAATTGGGGCAGGTATATCTTCATTCAGGTTGCAGTCTCTGAGAGCTTCTTTAAAAGCCACTGGCCTTCTGTTGACAAGGTGCACAACTTCACTAATTAAAAATTCAAAATCTGCAAAACTCAATATTGAATTCTTTATTGCACCATAAATCAGCCTTTTTACAAGTTTAACACAACTCTCAACTAATGAACCCAGTTGTTTAGAACCCTTGTAATACAGTTGAAGTTCCAAAACTTTGATATTATTCTCTTGCAGATATTTTCTAGTATTAGGATCACTGAGAAATTCCTTAATGATATTTGTGCCTCTTACTATTCAAGTGCCTTTGTCAAAAAAACACTTCTCAGGCATTCCAAACTCATGAATGTGCATTTGGAAAGCTCTCAGAAACGTAGCCATTGAAAGATCTAAACATACCTTTAAATCTATTGCAAGGCTCCAAAGGCACGTAATGCAGAGCAACCAAACCTTAACCTTCTTGCCATTCCAAATAATCCAGTATGGTCCCTAATGATCCATTAAAATATATCTATATGGAATATTTGGTGGTTCTAACCGAAATCCCTATATGGTGACTGATTTAACTTAATGGTTTTCAGATTAAACCTCCTACAATTTATGCAGATTAAGAATTTTCTTTACTGTAGAAAAGTAATGTGGTATATAAATTGTTTCCTTAATTCTGATAGCAAAGTATACAACCCTGCATGGGAAGTTTTCCTGTATGTATCAAGAATGATATATTTGGTAAGGAAATAGGATTTTGACAAGAGCATGGGAACAAATTCATACTTGTTCATATCTTTCCAGCGTGAACACTTGCTCTTAACTCTGAGAACATTATCTTTGTCGAGAAATATGTTGAGCTGGCCTACAGTATTTGGCATGTATTTACTAGCAAGATTCTTAGAAGAAAAGTAATCAAACACTTCTGGGAAATGGACTCTCTGATCTTGAGAAATAAAGATAGAATTCGCCTTAGCAAAAAGATAGTCCTCCTCAAAAACGATTAAATATGAATAATTAGCTGGATTTCTATCTCTCAATGTAATCTTACATCCATTAACAAATTTAGGAACTATATGTTGCACTACTACAAGTTTATGAAAATGCGAAAACATATCCATAGGGAAAAGGTGAACAGCCCTTTCGCTACCATGCACTACAGTAGCAACATAAAGCTTCCTAGAATCATCATTCCTGTTCATAATAGACCCTGATATCAAAAGGTTTGGGATAACTACCTTAAAGCAATCTTCTGTTACATCTTTACAGATATGTGGTGGACCAGTCAGAAATGAAGATTTCATCAGCATTTTGTAAGAGGTAGGACGGCTAGCACTATCAGCTGGGTTTACAGACCCTCCACAGAAATTAAAAGCAATGGGATGCACTTCACACAACTGGGAGATATTATGTAGTCTATTTATTACAAATGCATTCAGATTTCAATTTATCAATCTTATTAACATGGAAATTCAGTCAATTAAGACAGACCAAGCTGTCTGTGTAGAGTTCCAAATCAGTCATATTAATGGGTTGCACAAACAGAGGACCAGCAAGTTCTTTGAAGGTTTCAATGATTACTTCCGTGACAAAGGCTATGGCTTGAAATTCCAAGCAAGGAATAGATTTTGTAGACAGTTGCTTATTGATCAATCTATTCTTTGACAACAGGAATCTAAGCTCCTTAGTAGACTCATTCAGTATGTATATAACTGAAACTGTTCTTGTTCAAAAAAATACTTTAAACTTAATAATCCCAGAAAGGCGTCTTACATAATCATGCTTATACACAAAAACAGCGACACACACACACACACACACACACACACACACACACACATATATATATATATATATATATATATATATATATATATATATATATATATATATATATATATATATATATATATGATGAATTTTGGCATATTTAAACGTGTTTCTTTCATATTTCAATTAAGCCATACATATTGATACATTAAAGTCTGGATTTTCTTAACGACCTCGGGATCAGAGCCCCAGGCGGAACGGCCCATTCACTATAATATCGGACCTGCGGGGATTTCAACACTCGTCCAGGATATCTGTATGCAAGTGACCATACCACTCAACCACGTGGCTGAGTGGTATGGTCACTGGCATAAAAATATACTGGACAAAGGTTCAAATCCCCGCCGCTCTGATATTATAGTCTTTGGGCGGTTCCGTCTGGGGAACTGATCCCAAGGTCGTTAAGAGAATGCAGACTTTAATGAATTTATATATATGGCTTATTTGAAATATATATATATATATATATATATATATATATATATATATATATATATATAATATATATATATATATATATATATATATATAAATGATGTATTATAGCCACGAAAGGAAAAATGAAAAAGACTTGATTGGAGTTAGTACTTTCATCCACTCAGGACATTATCAAACTCAGCAATTAGAATACATATACAAAGACATCTTATTTATACTGGAGAAGGGGATCCAACAGCTGTCAGTTTCTTAATAATTCCGGAGAAGTCAGATTTTAGATAAAAGGATAATACTGGATTAAAGGAAAACAGACCTGGGCTTAGATTCAAATTTCTACCTTGAGTACAGGAGATTAAAAATGATTCAACAATATTCCTTTGGAAATAGTCATTTACATGGATTACTTTTTTCGTCTTTGACCAACCAATCTGTGACTTGACCCTAACCAGTGGGAGGCCAAGGCATTATATATATATATATATATATATATATAAATATATATTATATATATATATATATATATATATATATATATATATATATATTGTGTGTGTTTGTTTGTGTGAATAAATATATATACATGAGTATATATATGTATATGCATATATACAGTATATGTATATATATATATATATATATATATATATATATATATATATATATATTTAGTGTATA
>NC_090740.1:106660215-106662090 GCF_036898095.1 Palaemon carinicauda | reverse complement strand
AGCTAATTGTTAGGTTTGGGACTTGGCATTCGATGAATGATAAATTTTTGCACATTTAAACGTGTTGCTTTTTCATATTTTAAATAAGTCATATATATTAATACATTAAAGTCTGGATTCTCTTAAGGACCTCAGGATCAGAGCCCCAGGCGGAATCACCCAAAGACTATAATATCCGACCGGCCGTGATTTGAACCCTGGTCCAGGATATCTGTATGCCAGTGACCATACCACTCAGCCACGAAGAAAGAATAAAGTCAACGACAATTCTTCTGTACATATACCGGTCAAATTAAGTTTTCTCTACTTAGAATTGAAATCAACCCATCCTCACCATCATAGCTAATTGTTAGGTTTGGGACTTGGCATTCGATCAATGATAAATTTTCAAATATACAAACATGTTTTTTCATATTTCAAATAAGCCATATATATTAATACATTAAAGTCTGGATACTCTTAAGGACCTCGGGATTAGAGCCCCAGGCGGAATCAATCAACGACTATAATATCAGACCGGCTGTGATTTGAACTCTAGTCCAGGATATCTGTATGCCAGTGACCAAACCACTCATCCACGAAGAAAGATAAAAGTCAATGACAATTCTTCTGTACACATACCTGTCAAATTCAGGTTTTCTCTACTTAGAATTGAAATCAACCAATCTTCTCCATCGCAGCTAATTGGTAGGTTTTGGGCTTGGCATTCGATTAATGATAAATTTTTTGCACATTTAAACATGTTTTTTTTATATATTTCAAATAAGCCATATATATTAATACATTAAAGTCTGGATTCTCTTAACGACCTCGAGATCAGAGCCCCAGGTGGAATCACCCAAAGACTATAATATCAGACCGGCCGGGATTTGAACCCTGCTCCAGGGTATCTGTATGCCAGTGACCATACCCACTCAGCCATGAAGAAAGAATAATGTCAATGACAATTCTTTTGTACATATACCTGTCAAATTCAGGTTTTCTCTACTTAGAATTGAAATCAACCCATCTTCACCATCATAGCTAATTGATAGGTTAGGGACTTGGCATTCGATGAATGATAAATTTTTGCACATTTAAACGTGTTGATTTTTCTTATTTCAAATAAGCCATATATATTAATACATTAAAGTCTGGATTCTCTTAACGACCTCGGGATCAGAGCCACAGGCGGAATCACCCAAAGCCTATAATTTCAGATCGGCCATGATTTGAGCCCTGGTCCAGGATATCTGTATGCCAGTGACCATACCACTCAGCCACGAAGAAAGAATAAAGTCAATGAAAATTCTTTTGTACATATACCTGTCAAATTCAGGTTTTCTCTACTTAGAATTGAAATCAACCATCTTCACCATCATAGCTAATTGGTAGATTTAGGACTTGGCATTCGATCAATGATAAATTTTTGCATATTTAAACGTGTTTTTTTCATATTCCAAATAAGCCATATATATTAATACAATAAAGTCTGGATTCTCTTAATGACATTGGGATCAGACCCCAGGCGGAATCACTGAAACACTATAACATCAGACGGCCGGGATTTGAACCCTGGTCCAGGATATCTGTATGCCTGTGACCATACCACTCAGCCACGAAGAAAGATAAAAGTCAAAGACAATTCTTCTGTACATATACCTGTCAAATTCAGGTTTTCTGTACTTGGAATTGAAATCAACCCCACTTCAAAATCGTAGCTAATTGGTAGGTTTGGGACTTGGCATTCGATTAATGATAAATTTATAGATCTGGGGTTGCTGAGTCCCTTAATAGAGATCTAGCTAAAATTAGTGCATGGTGCAAATTATCGGGTACGAATTCAAATCTTTACAAATCTCAATGTATGATTGTAATTAGGTCATGAACAGTGGG
>NC_090740.1:106645215-106652715 GCF_036898095.1 Palaemon carinicauda | reverse complement strand
ATATATATATATTATGTGTGTGTGTTAGTGCGCGCACGCGGGTTTGTGTGTATGTGTATGTACTGTCATAAGGGCGTGGGGGTAATAACCAAAAAAAAAAAAAAATACATGGTCAGAGGAGGTGAATTAGACGAGGGTGATCTCGTAAGAAGGATTTATTGTCTAAGTAAATTTTCACAATTAAAATGAGCAGGAATCTTCTTAAAAGCGAGTGAAATAGAACTTTAAATCTTGAGGGTGCAAAAGAGAAGACTGATATGTTTCTCGCTGGCTCTTAAATAATTTCATCTGTAAAATACATTTGAATTTACTGTTAACTGGTACAATAACATACCCGGTGAGAGCAGACGGGCGACTTTTAAACTAAGAGAAGCTATTAGACATCGTATGGCGTATGGACGTCTGCCATGGCTGTAGTAGGCTTACTTTGGCCTGTGTGCCTAGTGAGGGTGGCCCACTCATGAGTAGGACTCCAACGTAACTGCCTTTACTCGCACAGTCTGAGCGTGCTTATTAACCGCACCATATTAGTTCTCAGTCTGCGTCCCCTCTCTAAGGTGTTCCTGTTGACATGGAAACGGATAAAGTACACGTGTTCTTGGGTCATCAAAAATCAAGTAAACATGAAAGCGGCTCGAACTGCTTCCCAAAAACCCATGGATAAGGGGGGAAAAAGGTAATAGCTGGGCAATATCCGCCCTACTTTCTGCGCATTTGCTGAGCTGCTTGCCTTTGTTTAAAATAATATATATGTCCGTGAAAAAGCTCCCCTCCTTCTGACTCAAGGCCATCCCGAGCCATTCAGAATTTAAAACTACTTTAAAACAAAGCAAAGCCATTAACTTTCAAGATAAAAAAGAAAAAAAAAAGAAAACTGAAAATTACTATTTTAAAAACAAAGTCTTCATGATCTTTGGGAAGCCTTGATCACCCCCAAACAAAGGTGAACAAGACTTAGATAGAGAATTCATATGATATAATCAACACATTTCACAGCAAATGAAGACTGGTGAACAATTATCGATAGAAACTCAAATTCACATATCAAAACTAATCAAAAATACTCATTATTAGTGAACACATGTTAAGAACCATTCCAAAAGAGAAATAATCTTCAATCAACACTACACGTATCCATGATATACAATACATATTTCATATATGACATGAATGATTAGTACATATTTTATTAAAAAAACAAATCATAAAGGGCTGTGATTGAAAAGTTACAATCTATACAAAAGAAAGTAAATTTTACATTTAAAAATACTTAACTCTTCTTAATCCTACATTCCATTTGTTTGGAAAGTTGTTTATCCTTAGTTTTTACTTCTTATTAATTGAAGAGATTTTCATTATCTTGCGTAATATTATTAGTTAGTCTTGTATTCTTCATGTAGTTTGTTTTTATTGATTCCTTATGCTCTAAATAAGCATTAATTAAACTAATTATATCTTAATGTTTGGGTGTCTTTGTTCTTCTATTATAATTGTTTGGTAAATATATGCATCTCCTTCATTATTTAAATAAATGTTTGGTAAAATTATTTTCTTTTAACCTAACTCTACCAAGCATCAAGTAAACAACAACGAAGGAGTTGATTACGTAAACCCTGTAACTAGTTACTGCCTAGTTTGGTTATCTTCCAGCTTCGACCCCATTCCCAAAATACCTTGGAGCAGCAGTAGCTCGGAAGGAGAGGGACAGTGAAGACGTGACCACTACCTAGCACAGCGCGACTTTGAGATCGTTATTACAATCATACTAATCTTTCGTGCAGTGCATTAAAAAGGAACTATGAAGAGCTAAAATGTATCTGTGACTTAGCCCATGTACCGAGGGTGGGGAGGAGAATAATGCTGCCTATTATCCACCTTAGGCCACCACCATTATCCACAAACAACAACTTGCCGGCCAATATCATCTAGTTGCTAATACGACTATTCGGCTTAATTTGGACCTAGAAAGGATAGCTGAAAATTTTAAGGTTCGTTGCAAATTTCGTTTGGTGCTAGTCATTTGCGATTTCAAATTCAGTAATTATTTTTGAACAATAATATCCTAAAAGAATTTCCCCGTGGAATTTATTAGAGAATTATATTCGATTGGTACCCATGTATGTAATTATATTTACCAAGTAAGCCTATTATATAACTGTGTTTTGGGCCTTCATTTAAAGGCAACATTAATATTTCTGGAGCTAGCATAGTACGTTTACTAATATTTACCAGGTAGTAATTCATATTCTTCAAACCATAGTATTCTATTTATGGTCTGCCGGGTTAACCCAGTAACTACTTGTTTATCCCAGATAGTTTTGCTTAGCTCTCAATCTCGTGTTTCGTTGCCTCATTTTTTTACGTATGTTTGAATGGACATGGCCATATATTTGCATTGCATTACCTTGAGCATTTAGAGGTTTACTTTATATATATATATATATATATATATATATATATATATATATATATATATATATATATATATATATATATATATATATATATATATATATATATATATATATATATTGCATGGTTTGGGATTACCTGTTGCAAACTACAAAGCAAGGATATTTACAACAGATTGATAGAAAAAGAATTTATAAATCAAACTGTAGTTTATTATTAAATTTTTGTGTTTTTTCTTGGTTTATTATTCACAGCAATTAATCCAGAATACCATTAGTGACTGCAGTCATCGTACAAAAAGAACAGATGCCCTCATATGTCAAGCCTACACTTTAGCTTATTCATTGGACTCTCAGTCTGAAAGAGATCTAAGATATAGTACTGGTAAACACAATACATTATACATTTATTATATTCTAAACCAAAAATTATAGTTGTTAGCAAAAAAAGTCTCAAATTAACTAAAAGAAAAGCTTCACAAAAAAAAAAAATTCTTTGGAAAATCAACATATGTACACATACCCTAAATATTAATTTTCCATGGGTACTTTCGTATCTACAGGGTATACTTGGATCCAAAACAGTTATGATCCAATAGTGACAATAACAGCTATTAAATATAGTCATGATATGCAAACAAATCACAAGAAAAGATCATCATCAAACATAATGAAGAATGTTTTAGACATCTTCAAACATGATAAAAAATTATCCAATATCATGATAAAACATTATCCAGTATATTTAAACAGCTGTATCAAAAACTAATAAACTAAATCATTAATGCGTATCATCATCAAAAGTTACTTAAAGTATCATGATCAAACAAAGCTTTGATCCTACACTGGGAACAAATCATCTGATATCCCTGCTAAAAACAAGAAAATGGTACCATTACAACTAATCATTCGAGCTATGCTTATACTCTGCATTAAGTAAGACATGCCAGAGATCCCTTGAACCACTCCTTGGGTGGAACTGTTTCCCCGGACCCCACCCTCATTGGATGCCTAGCGGACGATTCTCCTTGGAACATTTTGTTCTAAGGGCAAAGCTTCCCTTACCGATAGAGAATTTGTCAGCACAACTGGTGTGACCCCCTCTCCCGCCCCCCTCAATCAGAGACAGGCAGGGCATCAAAAAGTATCAAAACAGAACTCCAGTCCAACCAGACGGTGAATAAAGAAAACAGTTCCTCAGCATCCACAACAGGAATGTCCAACTTCCCAAGTTTCAATCAGTACCTACCAACTCACAACAAGGGACATCAAAAACTCTAAGGGCATCTCAACTCCAAAGTAGAGAAATTTCTCTCTCTCTCTCTCTCTCTCTCTCTCTCTCTCTCTCTCTCTCTCTCTCTCTCTCTCTCTCTCTCTCTCTCTGACATGTTATGTTTTCAAACTCTCCATGCCCAATTGTTCAAATTCCGATCTGGGCAAACTGCTGACACATTGCTCGCATCATAACCAAAAACAAGTTTTTGGACAGAAGTTTCACTATAGACACACTTCATACACAGTGCTTTTTCAAAACATTGTGATACTCTCATCTTGAGTTATCTTATCTCTTTTGCTCATACTTAAACTAAGCCGAACTCAAACTCTGGCAAACAAACAACAATCATTTTAGGACACAAATTCATACAAGCTGACCTACATCACTCAAACAAAGGATCTTGGATTATGAACACATCACATCACTATCTCCTACTTCTCACTTTATAGCCCTAATTCATGTATTCTTGGGTCTTCCAATTCTTCTAGCAACTTGTGGAGCCCAATTAAACGTTTGGTGAACTAATCTCTTTACGGGAGTGCAACAACACATAACAGAGAACTAGTTTCATGTCAAAACTTCCTAGTGTAATTATGAATAGGGAAAACCATTCCGATCAGATCTATGTTATACCTCAAACAATAAAATCACAAGATGGAAAACGTAAATCTATGTTAAAACTGAAGAATATAAAATTTCGCTAAAGTCAAAACTGTTCACAAATTATGTTAAATTCTATTCAGAACATAACAAATGCTGCATAACCTGTCACTGAGTTCAAATAAAAAAAATCTCTTTAATCAATTTCCAAAGAAAAAGAAAAAACTTCAAAGAAAAACTTTATTACATCCCTAAGACACTTAAGGGGCAAACTATTTCCTTTGCTTTACTCACAACGACGGTAACAACGAAAAACCAAATCTCATACATTCTCTAATTTGCATGGTAACTCCAGGGAACATATTTAGCACAAGCCTATTTACCCTAAGAATAGGTAGTAACAATTAACTCTGTAACTAACCATGACAAGAACATCGTAACTGAATTCCAATCATTAGCAAGAAAAACAATTTACTCTCATCTTTTCCACGGAACTATCTCACAAAGCTCTGACACCATCAGAAGTAAAAAAACAAATTCTTTTTTAGCCATCTCCAGTTTTTTTCCTCTTATTCTGCGAACATATTAACGGCTCTCCTGCGCGTGCGTACTCTCACATCTCTCTCTGCGCGTCTCATATGCTCATATGCACCTATGCATACGCAAACATTCACACACAAGGACTCACAGGGGTCAAGTTCTGCTGACCCAAACTCTCCAACAATCATCAAAATCTTTCTACTCAGCATCTTTCTTGCATTTCTGAGTGAGCAAAGAACTTATACCTAAAAACATCAGAAAAAGAAACAACCCAAAAAACTTAGCATTTCGAAAATACTGAAACCGAAAAAACAAATTGAGCTCAAAATCTTAAAATTACGCCCTTCACCTATACATGAAACAAGTATTACGGCATAAACAAACCACACAAATAGAAAAAGAAAACAAAACAGAAACTACACGTACACAACAACGTGTCTCTTTAGATATTTGACACAGTCATTGAGACTTATATAATTCTGAAGGGCAATTAACTAGCCTCTTATTGGTCTTTAAACTTAAAAAGCCTTTAAAATACTAGGCTTTATCTCATCGATTCACCAAATCACTTAATTACAATCAAATCCACCTTTTACGTTATACTTTGACACCAAAAACATATCCTTTTTTCTTTAACGCAATCTGACATAAAACCTAACTTTTTTCTTATCAGATATTAATTAACTAATGAAGGAAAACCTTATGGCTACTCATTATCACTTTCTAACCCAAAGTTTATTTTGCTAATGCTAAAAAATAAGCAAATAGTCTAAGAACTCATTTATTGCTTGACCAAGTTATTCTTCAACACACAGGGCACCAGTCAAGCCTTATGCTGATATGGTGTCTAGTTCGCCTTGGTCACTGTTAGCCTACACTACTCCTAAAATTACCATGTCACAAACATCTGGATTTGCACACATTCTGATCATTTACATTATTCCTAGACATGAACAAACAAAAATCTACTGTAACTTGTTAGCTATTTCTCAAATTTTCCACATTACTTATTTGTTCTTGCGTGTCAAAGAGTAACAGACAAATACATAAGAATTCAAATACTCCTTTTTCTATCATGTTGCCAAATAGTACCTGAAAACAATCAATTTTTTTCACCTGTCACGGTTTTTCAAAAACACACAATCGTATACAGAGTTAGAAAAAAAAATTAATTTTGACCTTCAAGTAAAAAGAAATTACATTACTTGTCAAATTCTTAGATTTATTTCTAACACACACAAAAACCAAAAAAAAAAAAACTTATTCAAGATGTGCTCTTTAACAGTGAATGTGACATTGTAATACTTATTCAGGGAATTCATACATCATCTCATTCGCTTCATTCATGTCATCTGACTCTAATTGGGTACCCTTCAAATTTAAAATGCATTCACACTCCCTGTTAAATCATTTGACATTACTTGCTTAAAATAATTGTTTAACAATGTTCGGTGTCATCAATCAGACTGAACACTGGGAAATAAATCACTTATGACACACTAACTAAACGAAAATGAACGCAAGAACAATAAATCTCCTACGTGACATTACCAATTACTCAACAACTGTTGACAACTGAACTCACTTTTGTTATTACATTAACAAACTTATCTTCATCAATTAGGATAATATCAGTCTAAAACTGACAAACAATAGCTCAACCTTCTTTGTAAACATTTCATAACGATCTTAGTAGCCTACTGATTGACAATACGGAGTATGACATAAGAACAAATATTGTGACACAAATTTCCCAAATTATACTAATGTACCTAATTTACACTTCTTTCTCCATCATTTTACTAAGTAAAGACTCCAAAATGACACTATCAAGAACTTCATAAATTACGTCTTAACATTGAATTTACAAACATTCTACAATTTGATTATGACTGAAACATTTCTTCTCTCGAGCTAAACCACTTACCATTGTTAACACAGATTTATCTGAACATATGACTTTACTATTTTTTCCAAGAAATGCACTTAATCTGTTTGACAAGGAAGGTCTCAACAAACAAATTCAAACTACTATAAACCAAAGTTCATACAGCATAAAGAACAATTTCTCATTTACCCACAAAGTAACAAAATCAATTTTATTTTCTTCTTTTGTGAAAACAAAAGTTAATCTTTCCTCGAAGTCTTAACCCTGAAAATATTTTACCCGGCAAGTTACTTTCGTCAATCAAACCCAGTGTTTTTTTTTATTATGTAAAGAAAACGATATGATAACTATGTTACTCTACGCACATTTACAAAATCTTAAAACATATTAGTTAATCATAGAAGTACAGATTTTGTACCATGTTACTTAACTTATGTGTGGGTTAATTGCTGTGGGTTGCCTTGGGTCCTACAGTTGCTGTTGGGGACCTCTTCCAATTTTTCGGCTTGTCCATGGCCTATGTGGGCGCACCATTTCTATCAATGCGCACGATGCTGCTGCTTCGACGATCAAATCCTATATGGTTAGGGCAATTAGAAGTACCTTAACTGCTTCTGTTGACAGTGTCCAAAGTAGAATCCTGGGTAGCCATTCAGGATGGTGAATTTTGATGCTGTTGCTCCAGCGACGGACAATTGAACAAAACAGCAATTTTGGGCATACATGAGGGCGTATCGTCTTTTCTTCCAACAGCAACATTGTCGTGTCATCCTTTCGATGTCGGG
>NC_090740.1:106632715-106640215 GCF_036898095.1 Palaemon carinicauda | reverse complement strand
TTGCATTTTGTCTGAATGATGTAAAGTCATGACAAACAAGCGGCAGCTAACCAGTCCTTCAATAAGTCAGCTTTTGAAAAGGATCCTTAAACCCAGCGATTACTTTCTCTCATTCCGCCATCGTTCGAATGCACTTGTCAACCAATAACAGAAAATTTCAGAAATCTACTTCTAGGGGAATTTTCGTGAATTAAAAACGTAAAAACTTTTATTACTATATATATGGTCAGTCTTTAGGACATTGTCCTGTCACTTGCCTCTGCTGCTCGTTAGTATCCTTTAAAACCGAAAATTATAGACTAATAGGGAACCAGCATTTCACTTCAATTTTGCTCTTTGATCCAGTGTGCTTTTTCCGCTCTATCTGTTTTCGAAAAATAGGCTGTAGACCTTCCCTGTAAAGCAAATTTCGAATAGATTTATTACAAATTCATCTTATTCGTTCTTGAGATAAACATTAGTCACTTCCTTTCCTTCGTGTGTCGATGTGTCGAGCCAGTAAATTCATCCTTACCTGCTGAATTTGCAGACTTAGTACGATCAATAACTTTCTAAATCTTACTCTTTGTTCAATTTTGAAAAAGAACTTTTGCAATCAGTATAATCTGATATTGATCAGATCTCAGCTGATTCAAAATGCAAAGTGTAGTTGCAGAATGATTCCTCAAAAAAAAAAAAGAAAAAAAAATCATCTTTCTTTATTAATTCAAAGATTTGGCATTTCTGGCTGCCCCCTCCCACAAATCGTCCCTTTCTTCCGCGATTTCTCTTTTCCCAAAATACAGAGCAGTTGGATCTACTGATAACCAAAAGGAAGATAATCTTAAAACACCATTCGTATTCTGCAAGCAGAAATTGAGGCTACATTCCAGGCTCTAAGAATTTCTTCTTTATGACCACAGTTCCGAAACTAATAACACGTGCATTGACCAATGTAAAGTTTTCGCTATTTGCCATCCACGGAGTGGAGAAGTAAACAAGAATTGGACTATCATGTAAAAGGAGGAAAAGCAGAAAGTGTTAAAAGATTTGGAAAATAACTTTGAGAAAGCTTCTCACTGGCGGAAATATAAGAGGGGTAATAAAGAGAATTAAGAGTAATGAAGTATCTCAGTGTGGCAAATGGATTGCATATAGCGCATTATTTGTTATACTCTTACCCCCCCCTCTCTCTCTCTCTCTCTCTCTCTCTCTCTCTGTCTCTCTCTCTCTCTCTCTCTCTCTCTCTCTCTCTCTCTCTCTCTCTCTCTCTCTCTCTCTCTCTCTACAACAACATTAAATAAGAAATAAGAATATTTTCAACTTTTCTCTTCACTATATCTATATTCCATTATTATCATTATTATCATTATTACTAGCCATGCTACAACCCTAGTTGGAAAAGCAAGATGCTATAAGCCCAAGGGCTCCAAAAGAGAAAAATAGCCCAGTGAAGAAAGGAAATAAGGAAATAAATGAATGATGCGAATAAATTAACAATATATCATTCTAAAAACAGTAACAGCGTCAAAACAGATATGTCCTGTATAAACTATTAACAACGTCAAAAATATATATGTCATATATAAACTATAAAAAGACTTATGTCAGCCTGGTCAACATAAAAACATTTGCTCCAACTTTGAACTTTTGAAGTTCTGCTGATTCAACTACCCGATTAGGAAGACCATTCCACAACTTGATTAGGAAGATCATTCCACAACTTGGTAACAGCTGGAATAAAACTTCTAGAATACTGTGTAGTATTGAGCCTTATGATGGAGAAGGCCTGGCTATTAGAATTAACTACAGTATTTATTTGTTAAAGGGAAGCCCGTTCCTTACAACACAGAATATATTCCATTTGACCAGGTATTGCTTTTTAGAATTATTTCGTATCCCTCTATTTTTCTAACATCCACCAACGATGTTGGGAGACGTTATTTTTTAGGCCCTGTTTGACCCTATGTCTTTATGTCTTTGTTTGTGAAATAGTTCTTGGCCATAAAGCAATGAAACTTTCAGAGATTAATTTTTATGTTGAGATGTGAAAATTATTCAGTTTTCAAAGTAATAGGTCAAAGGTCAAGGTCAAAGTCGAGCAAACGATTGACAGAAATTGAGTATGGGAAAGCCAAGCTGGTTTTGAGGAGTAAACTGCCGTGGCGGAGGTTTGAATTCCCAGAGTACTTTTCTAGTTATATGTTATTTTCATCATTATTCTAATTGACATGTATGCAAGGTGGATGTTAGTTATTAACAGAGAGGCGAGATGAATGCAAGTGAAATTTATTCTAACAAGACAATGATCTTGTATACACAATGAATTGCAAGCAAGAATGACACAAAGTTTATACGGTATAAAACATACGAGGGCAAGCTTAATCAGGTTTCTATAAGAAATGAAGGGAAGAGTGAGAAATAAAAAAAAAAACAGTAGCCTTATGGTATACGAGCGAGTATGAAACACATGTGGTACATGGATAACTCCATAAAAAGGCATATATAAGAAACAGACCACCCAGCTCTTTACAGGCTCACTGTAGGTGGGTCATCATGCAGGTTATATGCAAAATTTTGGTTATTAAGAGACAAGTCATCTTTTCTTCAAATATTAAATCACGAAAAAAGGGCCTGTGTAAGGGGCGTCAGTGGTAGCTAACGTGTGTTGGTTAGCAGGAAAAAGTGCATTGGTGTTTGCAAGTCTGTCAATGTTTGCTACTTCATTTGTGATTTGTAAGTCTACCGCCATGGTGTAGACTATCCAACAATGTAACATAGGTGCTGGAGATTATCAGAGGAGGTTACACACAGAAAAAAAAATCAGAGGGGTTGCCTTAAACCATTTCAGTGGCTGTGACATTTAGGTCATCATTAGGAATGGTCATTATTCCCAGAAGGGCTCATGAAAGCTGAGTAAACCAGTTGAAGTCACTGCAGCAGGACATCAAAAGTGTTTTGAAGGTGCGATGAAAACGTTCAACCATTTAGTTGGCTACAGGGTTGTAGGCGATTGTCTGATGTAGAGTGATGCTCACAATCGCGAGAAGAAAGTGATACTCCTATAGTAAGTAATATGCTCAGTGATACTAAATCTCACTATCCATTCTAAGAGTGATGCAAATATACATGAGGTGGACATTGCAGTTTCCATGGGCAATACTCCAGGCCAAAGAATGGATTGATAAATGATGGTAAACAGGTAACTGTATCCTTTTAGTGCGGATAGGGGACCTACTAGGTCAATGTAGGGTAACACAGCGCTGAGATTGAGGAAAGGTGCCCAGTCCTGAATCCATCTGTCAATATACTTTTGAAGCTTGGCATGAACTACAGTCACAGACACAACCCTTAACATTTTTGATAATGCTATGCCAAAATAACTTGGTATTCAGTAGCTGCAGAGTAAATTGTCATGGGGAATGTGAGAAGCCATGAATGAAACCAAATAATTGTCAGTGCATGAGGGCAGGTATTCACGGTCATGGCCTATCAGTGTTAACATCACAGAGTATGGTATTGTTGGAGTTGTTAAGTGAAATGTCTTCCCAACGGAGGGATGTGCAGAAGGTCCTATATATTTGGTGTTCTGGATCTTTTCATGAAGCTTCTGCCGAGTTGTTGTAATCCAATCCCAGATGAATTACAGTCAATATGATTCTTGACAGGACATTGGCAATTGGAATCATATTTCCAGGGATGTGATGATGGGTGTAGTTGCATTCAGCCATGGTTGAGAGGTGTCGGAAGTGATGGGTGGACCATACTACGTATCGTCAAATGAAATTACACATCAGGGGCATGTGGTATTTGCTAGTGACGAAGGGTGTACCCTTTAAAAAAGTGGCAGGAGTGACGGAAAACCAGATGCACCTCCAGCCATTCGTGGTCGAAGACAGAGTACCCAGACTCTGCTTTGGCCAATGTATGGGGTGAGCAATTGACTACCTTGTAGACTACTACACCAATAGGTACGTCATTGGCATCAGTGGAGAGAAGGAAAGGGGTATATGGCACGGGAAGTTGAGAATATCAGCAGTTGATAGGGTATTGTTTACACTACAGAAGGCTACTTCCCTAATGGGATCCCACTTCAGGTCTTTTGACTTGCCCTTGAGGTAGGCGTAGAAGGTGGCAAGAGTGGGGCAATAGTTAGCTGGGACAAGTGATAATGGTTTACCATGAAAAAAATTCTTGTGTTCTGATGGTGATACCCTCTCAAGGAGGGGGTGGACGCCTTCAGGAGTGATGCGGTGCCTTAAGAACGACATTTCATTGGCACCAAAGCCTCACTTGTTTTGCCAAACTAAAAAGTAGTCTGTTGCAAGCGGTCAAGAGCAATGCATTTGTGATGGCGGCGTTTCTCCTTGGAGGGAAAGAACACAAGTATGCCATCCATGTAATATAAACAGAAGGAGAGATTCCCTAAGATGCTATTCCTGAGGCGTTGAAAAAGGATTCCAGCATTATGAAAGCCTAAACAGGAGTAATTAAATATGTAAGTCCCAAAGGGGAGGGTAATGGCAGTCTTGTGGATGTCTTCTGGGTTCATGGGTCTTTGATAACACCCCTTCAAGAGGTTGTGTATGTAGAAAACCTTTGCTTTTGACATGTAGAAGGTGACGTCAGCGATTTTGGAAAGGGGCAATGATCCGGTTCCATCTGCATGTTCAGACACCTATAATCTATGCAAGGGCACAGGGAGCCATCCTTCTTTAGTACAGTATGTTAGGGTGACGATTAGGGGCTTGAAGGCTTTTGGAAAAGGCCTATTTCTGAGATTTCAGTGAGCACTAGTCTAGTGGCTGCCAAACGACCCAAGACTAGATGCTATAATGTGTCAAAGAAAGAGAGCCCTATCGTCTTGCTATGTTGATAAATAATGTGCTTGGCATGAACCATGGGTATTTGGTGCAGTTCTGGATTAAATACTTTTGAGTAGAGCGTGAGGAGGTAAAAGTAATCATTCATGGGTATGCTGATGGGGAGAGCAAGGCTGGATGGGGCGTGTTGAACATGTGTCGACAAGTATGAGTGTGCGTTGACTAATCGTTGATGAGCAAAATCAACATGGAGGTGGAAATGGGCGAGGAGATCCGGTCAAGGATTGGTAACATGACGTCCGCAAGGAGAAACTTGCAATGATACTTGGCACTCCAAAATGATAGTATGAGTATCTTGTACCCTAGAGTGGGGATCACAGGTTTGTTGGCAGCTACCAGCCGGACATCAGTAGGCTTACAATGACTACATCATGTCCTAGAAATTGGCAAGGTTAGAAGAGAATGGCAAGGACCAGTGTCTACCAGAATCTGGACACTGATACCTGTGTCATGTAAAAGGATATCATTATTTTTTAGTGGGGGCCACCGCCACAAGTGAATGTCTACTTACAAGGATTTAGGAATCTGACGACTGTTTGCACATTCCTTTGCAGCAGCCCTGAATCTGGAGTGGTAGTAGCATAACTGTGGCTGATGGGTGTTGTTATGGCTGTGAGACAGCATATATGGGCGGTTTGTAGCTTTGCCTCTGCTCCAGAATGTCATGGGTTGGGTGTCTGTGTCCTACCGCATGCACTCCACCTTCGGTCTATGTTGAATATTTGTTCTTTTCATCAGGAGTGGAGGTGTTGATGGAGATCTTGAAGATGGTGAAGTGGCTGTCCATACGGGCGTCTACTTTGGTCAGCAGGTCCTTCCTGAGCAGAATCTCGACATCCATGATGGTGGCACATATAGGTTTGGATAGCCATCGTACCAAAAGGGAACGAAGTACATTTGCCTCTCGAGGAGAGCCATCTGTAGCCGGTTGCAGATGAGTGATATTGGATATTTCCCTGAGGGCAAGTGAAGCCTTTTGGTTTCCCAATGGTTGTTGAGAAAACTGAAAAATCCTGACCATATGGTTGGCTGGTCCGGGTGATTACTGCTCCTGGAGGTATGTTTTGAGGGTTTCATATGCTATTAGGGTATCCCCTTGGTGGCAAAGTCGATCATAGATTTTCGGGAAAGTGTCCTTGGGGATTGTTATGAGGACATATTTTGCTTTAGTTCTTGATTTAGTCACGTGCTTCATACAAAACTGAATCTCGGCATGCAGAAACCAGGCAATTACCTCTGTACTGGCGAAGGGTGTAAATTTCATGGAGATGACAAATAGAAGAGTCAGGGATAGCGTGCAGCATCGTTAAACACTAAGGCACAGTAGTGGTAGGGAAGTCCGCTGGGAGTTGGTCCTCTGACGGTCACCAATTATGCAATGAACCTCTTAAGTACTAACACAGAGGCGAGAGGAATGAAAGTAAGGTTACTTCAACAAGACAAAAAGATTATATTCAGAAAATTACGAGCAAGAATAACAAAATTCAAACGGTATAAAACACACGATAGCAAGATTAAACAGTCTAATATAAATGCAGTGTAGAACGTGAGCTAGAAAAAAAAAATAACATAACAGTGCACAAGCGAGTATGATACACGTGGGAACAAAGTTACATTCTGGCAAATACACGAAATTAGTAAGGCCCTTGTGAAATTACGTTTCTTAGATTCTGATTATCAATATAACGATAAATAGTTCTTTATGTTTCAAGGACTTATGCCTTCCAGCCAGAAGAGATTTAGTTTGTGTTATCTTATGAAGTTATACTTATACATACTGTCCGACACATCTTTACACAAGGCATCAATTTTCGTTAATATTTGTAATACGACACTGAAGATTTCCCTGGTTCACATTAGGATTACTAGGAAAGTAATGTGTCTCTACCCACACACATATTGATGCTATTCAACCACAACCAAACTCCGTTTTTCATCACAATCATTAATGATCCTATCGTAGCTACTATAGGTTTTATTCTATCCCAGTTTTACATATTCTTATACCTATCAAAGATTATTGTGTGATTCTCGTTCGAAATATGGATTAAAAAACATTATTATTGTCATTAGTTATTATGGATATGCAGTGATTAGAGAGACGTTTATTCAATTTAAAATTGTATCGGGTTTTCCAACATAAGAAGGAATCTTCCAATGAATACAACTGCATTTTCAACGCCATGTGCTGTGTTGTTCTTAAACATATTACCTCTGAGGGGGTTAGTTATGGAACATATAATCTTTCATCATTTATTTGTAATCAGTACGCCTAGTTTTTCGTATCTACGTGTCTCTGCTCAACAACTATCAATTTATAACTACAGTTCAATGATTGCATAGTTTGTTGTACTTTATTTTTACTTTCATATTTGCATATACTGAAAAAGTTTGATATTTTAAGCTTATGAATTTAAAAATCTTAATCGTTTATTTCAACAAACGATATTGCAAGATTGTTCAGCGTTTTTGCCAAAAAATATTTAAAATAAGCATCCTAATCATCGGAAATAATTTGCACAATGAAGTTTGGAAAAACCTGAATGTTATGAAACTGAAAAGTACGAGCAATTGTTTATGAATATAGGCCAATTGATTTTTCCACTTCAAAGAGAACGAATCTACGTGTTACTTGGTC
>NC_090740.1:106620215-106625215 GCF_036898095.1 Palaemon carinicauda | reverse complement strand
GTTTTGTTTTTGTTTTTTTACTTATTCACTCTCTGTAGGTCTATCTTGGTGGCGACAATAACAGATGAATAACAACCTGGAGTCTGTTAATTAGCTAGGTTTGTAAAAAGTTACTGGAGAGAGAGAGAGAGAGAGAGAGAGAGAGAGAGAGAGAGAGAGAGAGAGAGAGAGAGAGAGAGAGTGTGTGTGTTCATGAAGTAAATTTACTGTGAGGGTTTCCTCTTTTTTTGCATCTTGAACTACGGCGGCAAATAAAAATGTGTTTCGAAAGATGCCAATAACAAGGCTGTCGATAACAGCCATTATCCGAAAGCGCCTTCTGAGAAATAGAAAGAAATGTTACACCATTTTCTTGAAATACTTGATTTTCAGGTGGGAATATTATTAATGGAAAGTCATAGCCTGCAGTCGTTTTGTAAATTGATATTTTGTTATATTTTATTTCAACTGTTCTTTTCTTTGCCTGTCTCTCCTTGTTTGTTTCGGTCTATTTGTTTATCAACTATACTTTTTCATCCCTGCTTGTACTGAAAAAGATTAATAAATGATGGATTTATGAATGAATAGAGATATGAATAGAGAAAAGTATGATAATACGATCCATAAATAATAAAAATAAGTGAAGAAGTATAACATGAGATATATTAAAGCCAGGGCTCATACCAAGAGTTCAGAATAGGAATGATGACGGGGATATTTTGTATGAGAATTAGTAAGAGATATATTGACTTGTTCATGAACAGAAGATACATAACACATCTGAAAATGGGATATATGAAACATAAAAACAATTGATTAAAATTGGCCAGAAAGAGGAAGATACGATAAAAACCATGACAAATGCAGGTGGTAATATAGGAAAAAAACTTTCAAAGAAAAGGTGGATATAAAAAAATAATTACAACCATTAAAACCATCAGTAAAAAAAAAAAAAAAAATATTCTAGAAAAGTGATAAATACGTTAGGTGAAACATATCTGGTGTTTATTATTTCCTATGATCACTCTTTTAAATCTATTTTTGAAGATACTGCCGAAATGCTAACGAGGACAGGAGTTTTGTTGCGGACCCCATGATTTTGGCTATAATGGAAAACAATTAAGTCCATAGGAGAAACAAACAAGTACACACACACAAAAAAAGCTAAACACATATCCATCGGGTTATTAATGAAAAAATTATACCAGTTAGATATAAATTTAAACATTAAAATACATAGTTTTCCGTGTGTAGATAAAATAGCACAATAGTTAAAAAAAAAAAATAAAGTATTGAGCTTTCCCTTCAACATCATAAAAGAAATTCTGAAGAGGAAAGTAGATGGTCCCTTCAAAAGCTCAATAAATGTAATTGCATATTATATTATTTATAAGTATACAGACTTACGAATATATCGTAAGTGGATATAGGAGATATAAAAACAAATAATAATAATAAAAATAATAATAATAATAATAATAATAATAATAATAATAATAATAATAATAATTTCATATTAACACCAACAACAACAACAATAATAATGATAATAATAATAATAATAATAATAATAATAATAATAATAATAATAATAATAATAATAATAATAATAATAATAATAATAATAATAATTTTCCTAGAAGTAGCTAACAAATTATATACAGGTAACCATGCTATTCCTGTGCCAGTTGGTAATAGTGTCTTGTTTGCATTCAGATGCTACTAACTTGTGTTATTCAAAAGGTAACAACTATTATTAATTATACTGTAAAATATTAAACTATTATATATGTATATTAACTACCAATGAATTAGGCTTAACATTATTATTATTATTATTATTATTATTATTTTTATTATTATTATTATTATTATTATTATTATTATTATTATTATTATTATTATTATTATTATTATTATTATATCTTATTTGTTATCACAGGTTCTACCTGGTTAAGGATCTTAGATCAATAAAGCCTAAATGTAGGCCAATGGTATAATTATCGTAATTTTCTAATCCTATTTTATATCAATAATAATAATAATAATAATAATAATAATAATAATAATAATAATAATAATAATCACAGAAAATTTCAACATTTGAATGGTGTAAACAATATCAAGTTATCTGCTTCACTTGTTTTATGTAAGAGAGATAATATGTCACCTTTATCGTCCTTTATATTGTCAGTAACCCAGCCTCCTAATTAGTGGAGAAAACTAACTACTATAGAATTTTTCTTGGCTTCAAAAATGGTTTAAAGGGGAGGAAGTTTCGTCATGAGGAAGACTGTTGTTTTTAAACCAATATTATCTAAACCCTATTTTTTTGGAAACGCCGCTGCCAATATATATTGAACAATTTTAACATCGTGTATGTAAGAATTAAAACAAGCGGGTAACTTAATATCAGAATTATCTAGAAAGGAAATAATGAATGGGAAAGAAATTTTTGATATATTATTTTGCATGAAACACCAAATAAAGAAATTATCCTGAAGTAGGTCGGTCTCATTTAGGAAGCCAGGTAGACGCGGTAAAGTATAATACATAGAAAATATTAGAAAAAAAAAAAAAAAAAAAAAAAAAAAACAAGAGTAATATCCAAATATGTTCTTTTCTCTTGTAATCAGTGAATTTCAGGCCATGAAAAGCATAATATCTACATTTTGACAAAGAGACTTTTTGTAAGGATGGCAAGATATAATCTCTGTGTCAGAAGATTAGGTCATACATATCCATTAAGTTATCTTCCTGTATTAGCTGTCTGTCTAAGCCAAAAACTACAAAATTCGATAAACTTAAGAATAGTATGGTACATGAGGTCAACAAAAGGATATTACCGTAATCAAGACCAGATCCCATTGTTTAGATAATTATTTTATCTAAAATAAATCTAAAATAATCGATACACGTTTGATTCACTATCATATTGAAGATCCTAAGTTGAACGAAAAAAGTTACCATTCTCACAGTCTTTGACTTCCAAATGGTTATATAATGCTTCTATTCAGTTGATTACAGGATCATCCCATTCTAATTGAATACGTTATTTCCTGCTTTTGTTCATTAACCGTCTTCCAGTTTTCCGTATTCCTAGAGTTTCTTCATACATCTATAAATTGGTAATTGGCGTCGCAAACAGTAGTAATTTATTATCAACACAGTACCCCGTTATTGGATAGTATTACAGTCAATGAATATGTTGGCTTTGAAATATTTACTTATGAGTGTCTGATTCAAAATTAAGTCATATATCATGTAATATTATATAGCCTTGATAAAAGTAGACACCATTACCCTAGCCTCTTCAGTGAGCTGTTAGTTTTATGGGGTTATCTTACTTTTCATTTATAAAGAAATCAAAAGGATATATAATCACTACAGTTTTCTAAAAATGTATCACATGTATGTTTGTGAACATCACTTTGCCATAAAATCTAGTGGGTAAATATAAGAATGCAATTTGATTTAGTAATAGAACCTTCAATGCCTTACTTCATTGGGTTATGCTTGAAACACGCTTCTATATACAAGTGTTCCCTTGATTAAGAAATTACTTATATGCAATAAAAAACATTAAACGAAATATTAAGACAAGCATAATGCTTGCTCCCAACCTTTATTAGCGTTCGGGTATGTCTTAGGGACATCCACAAATTATGGGTAACTGTCATAAATGTCGCAATTTGTAGGATAGCGCTTCACATAAACATTAGAGAGATAGGATAATTAGTTGGCCAAGCCGACATCTATTATGAGGGAAATGAATCTAGTTATTCCCTTTCATTATCTTTTTATTTTTTTTTTATTTCTCAAACCCATCCTCCTTGATAAATACCTGAATTTTCAGAATAAATATCATTATAACTTCAAAGTACCTTCCATAAACCTATCACTACATAGGGGCATTTATCTTTTAAAACATTGTGTCACAATGAAATGATTTTATCGCGTATAAGAATTCTTCATTCTCATTTAACAAAAGAATAAATTCAAATGACTCGTCAACTTCAAAATGTTAAAAAAATAGAAAAAAAAATCATTTCGTAATAATATGTTCAAGGGAAAAACATTTCTAGCTAGTCCATGAAGACTAAATCGGTTAACCATATGGTCTGGAACAAAAACGACTGTAACAGAAACAACAATAGTAATAGGAATGATAAATATTAGTTCAACAACTCAATGTTAGAGAATTATAATGGAACTCAGGAACAACCTCATTACTTCACAAAGAGAAGATTTACGTTATTTCTTGCTTTCATCAGTCACATTTGCGAATTTTAAAATCTATAAAGAGAGAATTACATGGATGCGTAAAAGAAAGTATGGATTAAACAAATTTTTTTTTCTTTTTTTTTATGTAAACATTTGAAGGGTTCAGTATTTTTCGCTTGGTCCATTTTTATATGAAACGGGAATGGAAGTTATACATAGACAAATCTGCGAAGATTATGATATTGAAAAAATTTAATATTTGTAAGGCCTTAGTATGAACCCTTGCTTAATGAAACCCTTTTGAGCTTCTATTTCTTTATTTTCCATTATAAGGCTACCGTTCACATATTTTAGTTAACAGAGCATTTTCACAAAGAATCATATTCATTTGAAAAAAAAAAAATTAGTCTCAATCTCCACTGCTACAACAGAATATTGCATTTAAAAAAAAAAAAGAAGCAGTTTTATAAATATATCAGCTTCATATTGTTTCGACATGACTCTGTGTTGCCTTACTTTTAGAATGCACACAGATAACTGAACGAAAAACAAATTGTCCCCTCTACTCAGAACACAAGAACATTACAACCTACTCTAAAGCATATCAATAAAGGCTCTTTTCAATCAACTAATGCTTTTGATGAAAATTCTTAGTACATTTGTATGCTAATCAATTTGTACCTATTCTTAATTGTATGTTTTAGCATTTGGTCATAGATAGCGTAAAGTGACTATTCTCTTCACTAATTCAGAATATACGCATTTTCCTGCGGTCAACGAGTGAACTTTACAAGTAT
>NC_090740.1:106615215-106617715 GCF_036898095.1 Palaemon carinicauda | reverse complement strand
AGAGCCTAGGGGGAACCCAAAGACTATAATATCAGATGGTCCGGGATTTGAACCCTGGTCTAGTATTTCTGTATGCCAGTGACCATACCACTCAGCCACGAAGAAAGATAAAAGTCAATGACAATTCTTCTTTACATAAACCTGTCAAATTCAGGTTTTCTGTACTTAGAATTGAAATCAACCCATCTTCACCATCGTAGCTAATTGGTAGGTTCGGGACTTGGCATTCGATTAAAGATAAATATTTGCATCTTTAAACGTGTTTTTTTTTCATATTTCAAATAAGCCATATGTATTATTACATTAAAGTCTGGATTCTTTTAACGACCTCGGGATCAGAGCCCCAGGCGGAATCACCCAAAGACTATAATATCAGACTGGCCAGGACTTGAACCCTGGTCCAAGATATCTGTATGCCAGTGACCATACCACTCAGCCACGAAGAAAGATAAAAGTCAATAACAATTCTTCTGTATATATACCTTTCAAATTCAGGTTTTCTGTACTTAGAATTTAAATAAACCCATCTTCACCATCGTAGTTAACTGGTAGGTTTGGGACTCGATATTCGATTAATGATAGATTTTTGCACATTTAAACGTGTTTTTTTTTTCATATTTCAAATAAGCCATATATTATTACATTAAAGTCATGATTCTCTTAACGACCTCAGGATCAAAGCCCTACGCGGAATCACCCAAAGACTATGATATCAGACCAGCCTAGATTTGAACCCTGGTCCAGGATATCTGTATGCCAGTGACCATACCACTCAGCCAAGAAGAAAGATAAAAGTCAATGAAAATTCTTCTGTACATATAACTGTCAAATTCAGGTTTTCTGTACTTAGAATTGAAATCCACCCATCTTCACCATCGTAGCTAATTGGTAGGTTTGGGACTTGGCATTCAATTAATGATACATTTTTGCAAATTTGAATGTGTTTTTTTTTTTTATATATTTCAAATAAGCCATATATATTAGTACATTAAAGTCTGGATTCTCCTAACGGCCTCGGGATCAGAGCCCCAGGTGGAATCACCCAAAGAATATAATATCAGACCGGCCGAGATTTGAACCCTGGTCTAGGATATTTGTATACCAGTGACCATACCACTCAGCCACGAAGAAAGATAAAAGTCAATGACAATTCTTCTGTACATATAACTGTCAAATTCAGGTTTTCTGTACTTAGAATTGAAATCAACCCATCTTCACCATCGTAGGTAATTGGTAGGTTTGGGACTTGGCATACGATGGATGATAGATTTTTGCACATTTAAATGTGTTTTTTTTATATTTCAAATAAGCCAGATATATTAATATATGAAAGTCTGGATTCTCTTAACGACCTCGGGATCAGAGCCCCAGGTGGAATCACCCAAAGACTAAAATATCAGACCGGCCGGGATTTGAACCCTAGTCCAGGATATTTGTATGCCAATGACCATACCACTGAGCCACGAAGAAAGATAAAAGTCAATAACAATTTTTCTGTACATGTAACTGTCAAATTCATGTTTTCTGTACTTAGAATTGGAATCAACCCATCTTCACCATCGTAGCTAATTGGTAGGTTTGGGACTTGGCATTCGGTTAATGATAAATTTTTGCACATTTAAACGTGTTTTTTTTCATATTTCAAATAAGCCATATATATTAATACATTAAAGTCTGGATTCTTTTAACGACCTCGGGATCAGTGCCCCAGGCGGAATCACCCAAAGACTATAATATCAGACTGGCCGGGATTTGAACCCTGGTCCAGGATATCTCTATGCCAGTGACCATACCACTCAGCCACGAAGAAAGATAAAAGTCAATGACAATTCTTCTGTACATATAACTGTCAAATTCAGGTTTTCTGTACTTAGAATTTAAATAAACCCATCTTCACCATCGTAGCTAACTGGTAGGTTTGGGACTTGGCATTCGATTAATGATAGATTTTTGCACCTTTAAACGTGTTTTTTTCATATTTCAAATAAGCCATATATATTAATACATTAAAATCTGGATTCTCTTAACGACATTGGGATCAGACCCCAGGTGGAATCACCCAAAGACTATAAATTCAGACGGGCCGGGATTTGAACCCTGGTCCAGGATATCTGTATGCCAGTGACCATACCACTCAGACATGAAGAAAGATAAAAGTTCATGACAATTTTTCTGTATATATACATGTCAAATTTAAGTTTTCTATACTTGGAATTGAAATCAACCCATCATCAAAATCGTAGCTAATTGGTAGGTTTGGGAATTGGCATTCGGTTAATGATAAATTTGTAGATCTGGGGTTGCTGAGTCCCTTATAGAGATCTAGCTAATATTAGTGCATGGTGCAAATTATGGGGTATGAATTTAAATCCTAACAAAACTCAATGTATGATTTTAAGGTCATGAACAGTGGGTCCTTAACACCTTGATCTGGTCATTGATAATGTTTCTTTAACTTTTTATGACTATTTTATGCTTTTAGGTATAATTCTCGACGGCA
>NC_090740.1:106595215-106607715 GCF_036898095.1 Palaemon carinicauda | reverse complement strand
ACTGGTTTGGAACTCTACACAGACAGCTTGGTCTGTCTTAATTGGCTGAATTTCCATGTTAATAAGATTGATAAATTGAAATCTTAATGCATTTGTAATAAATAGACTACATAATATCTCCCAGTTGTGTGAAGTGCATCCCATTGCTTTTAATTTCTGTGGAGGGTCTGTAAACCCAGCTGATAGTGCTAGCCGTCCTACCTCTTACAAAATGCTGATGAAATCTTCATTTCTGACTGGTCCACCACATATCTGTAAAGATGTAACAGAAGATTGCTTTAAGGTAGTTATCCCAAACCTTTTGATATCAGGGTCTATTATGAACAGGAATGATGATTCTAGTAAGCTTTATGTTGCTACTGCAGTACATGATAGCGAAAGGGCTGTTCACCTTTTCCCTATGGATCTGTTTTCGCATTTTCATAAACTTGTAGCAGTGCAACATATAGTTCCTAAATTTGTTAATGGATGTAAGATTACATTGAGAGATAGAAATCCAGCTAATTATTCATATTTAAATCGGTTTTGAGGAGGACGATCTTTTTGCTAAGGCGAATTCTATCTCGAATTCTCAAGATCAGAGAGTCCATTTCCCAGAAGTGTTTGATTACTTTTCTTCTAAGAATCCTGCTAGTAAAGACATGCCAAATATTGTAGGCCAGCTCAACATATTTCTCGACAAAGATAATGTTCTCAGAGTTAAGAGCAAGTGTTCACGCTGGAAAGATATGAACAAGTAAGAATTTGTTCCCATGCTCTTGTCGAAATCCTATTTCCTTACCAAATGTATCATTCTTGATACACACAGGAAAACTTCCCATGTAGGGTTGTATACTTTGCTATCAAAATTAAGGAAACAATTTTATATACCACATTACTTTTCTACAGTAAAGAAAATTCTTAAACTGCATAAATTGTAGGAGGTTTAATCTGAAAACCATTAAGTTAAATCAGTCACCATTTAGGGATTTCGGTTAGAACCACCAAATATTCCATATAGATATATTTTTATGGATCATTAGGGACCATACTGGATTATTTGGAATGGCAAGAAGGTTAAGGTTTGGTTGCTCTGCATTACGTGCCTTTGGAGCCTTGCAATAGATTTAAAGGTTTGTTTAGATCTTTTAATGCCTACGTTTCTGAGAGCTTTCCAAATGCACATTCATGAGTTTGGAATGCCTGAGAAGTGTTTTTCTGACAAAGGCACTTAAATAGTAAGAGGCACAAATATCATTAAGGAATTTCTCAGTGATCCTAATACTAGAAAATATCTGCAAGAGAATAACATCAAAGTTCTGGAACTTCAACTGTATTACAAGGGTTCCAAACAACTGGGTTCATTAGTTGAGAGTTGTGTTAAACTTGTAAAAAGGCTGATTTATGGTGCAATAAAGAATTCAATATTGAGTTTTGCAGATTTTGAATTTTTAATTAGTGAAGTTGTGCACCTTGTCAACATTGATCGTCTAAAACCTGCTTATCTTCTGCTAGATGACCCGCCTACAGTTCGCCTCTCTAGATCAAGGCTCCCTATTTAATATGTACAGTATGTCATTATTAGGGGGGGAGCCATGTACCAACTGTGTTTCACACAATTGTACATAATTCCTTTTGTATATATTATGCTTGTATCTTCGCTCCCCCTTCGCACTAAAACGAACAAGGAAATTCCTATCTGGTTTTTCCTCTGTAATATTGTCTGTCTTCTGAACTTGTTATGTCCTGTCGCTTGAGGTTTTGTATATAAGGAGAGTGTTCCACAATAATATAACTCAGTCGTTTCCAATCTGCCTTTGAGTTCACACCCTTACTCGGCGCCGTCACAGCGCCAATGTTATCCCTGCGTGTCATATAGAGGCGACTAAAAGGGACGGGACGAGGGGGCTGGGAACCCCTTCTCCTGTATAAAAATCCTACGAGACATCGACAAGTATATGTATATATTTATATATATATATATATATATATATATATACATACATATATATATATATATATATATATGTAAATATGAAAAATTTTTGCACATTTAAACGTGTTTCTTTCATATTTCAAATAAGCCATATATATTAATACATTAAAGTCTGGATTCTCTTAACGACCTCGGGATCAGAGCCGCAGGAGGAATCGCCCAAAGACTATAATATCGGACCGGCGGGGATTTGAACCCTCTTCCAGGATATCTGTATGCCAGTGACCATACCATACAGCCACGAGGAAAGATAAAAGTCAATGACAATTCTTCTATACATATACCTGTCAAATTCAGGTTTTTTGTACTTAGAATTGAAATCAACCTATCTTCACCATCGTAGCTAATTGGTAGGTTTGGGACTTGGCATTCGATTAATGATAAATTATATGGCTTATTTGAAATATTAAAGAAACACGTTTAAATGTGCAAAAATTTGTCATTAATCAAATGCCAAGTCCTAAACCTACCAATTAGTTACGATGGTGAAGATGGGTTGATTTTAATTCTAAGTACAGAAAACCTGAATTTGACAAGTATATATATAGAAGAATTGTCAATGACTTTTATCTCTCTTCGTGGCTGAGTGGTATGGTCACTGGCATTATATCCTGGATGAGGGTTCAAATCCCCGCCGGTCCGATATTATACTCTGATCCCGAGTTTGTTAAGAGAATCCAGACTTTAATGTATTAATATATATGGCTTATTTGAAATATATATATATATATATATATATATATATATGTATATATATATCAACAGTGTCCTAAAGCTCAATTCCTTCTGGTTGGATGAGATCTACCTGGCAAAAGGCTTTCACGCTTTCATTCATGTAATGATAATATAGTATAAATTTTTACGGGGAAATGATCAATCTTGTTTTGTTTTTGTTTTTTTACTTATTCACTCTCTGTAGGTCTATCTTGGTGGCGACAATAACAGATGAATAACAACCTGGAGTCTGTTAATTAGCCAGGTTTGTAGAAAGTTACTGAAGAGAGAGAGAGAGAGAGAGAGAGAGAGAGAGAGAGAGAGAGAGAGAGAGAGAGTTCAGGAAGGAAATTTACTAGGAGGGTTTCCTCTTTTTTTTGCATCTTGAACTACGGCGGCAAATAAAAATGTGTTTCGAAAGATGCCAATAACAAGGCTGTCGATAACAGCCATTATCCGAAAGCGCCTTCTGAGAAATAGAAAGAAATGTTACACCATTTTCTTGAAATACTTGATTTTCAGGTGGGAATATTATTAATGGAAAGTCATAGCCTGCAGTCGTTTTGTAAATTCATATTTTGTTATATTTTATTTCAACTGTTCTTTTCTTTGCCTGTCTCTCCTTGTTTGTTTCGGTCTATTTGTTTATCAACTATACTTTTTCATCCCTGCTTGTACTGAAAAAGATTAATAAATGATGGATTTATGAATGAATAGAGATATGAATAGAGAAAAGTATGATAATGCGATCCATAAATAATGAAAATAAATGAAGAAGTATAACATGAGATATATTAAAGCCAGGGCTCATACCAAGAGTTCAGAATAGGAATGATGACGGGGATATTTTGTATGAGAAGTAGTAAGAGATATATTGACTTGTTCATGAACAGAAGATACATAACACATCTGAAAATGGGATATTTGAAACATAAAAACAATTGATTAAAATTGGCCAGAAAGAGGAAGACACGATAAAAACCATGACAAATGCAGGTGGTAATATAGGAAGAAAACTTTCAAAGAAAAGGTGGATACAAAAAAAATAATTACAACCATTAAAAAAATATTCTAGAAAAGTGATAAATACGTTAGGTGAAACATATCTGGTGTTTATTATTTCCTATGATCACTCTTTTTAATCTATTTTTGAAGATACTGCTGAAATGATAACGAGGATAGGAGTTTTGTTGCGGACTCCATGATTTTGGCTATAATGGAAAACAATTAAGTTCATTGGAAAAACAAACAAATAAACACACACAAAAAAAGCTAAACACAGATCCATCAGGTTATTAATGATTTATTATACTAGTCAGATGTAATTTTAACATTAAAATACATAGTTTTCCGTGTATTTTTGATAGATGAAATAGCGCAATAGTTAAAAAAAAAAAAAATAAAGTATTGAGCTTTCCCTTCAACTTCATAAAAGAAATTCTGAAGAGGAAAGTAGATGGTCCCTTCGAAAGCTCAATAAATGTAATTATATATTATATTATTTATAAGTATACGGACTTACGAATATATCGTAAATGGATATAGGCAATATAAAAACTAATAATAATAATAATAATAATAATAATAATAATAATAATAATAATAATAATAATAATAATAATGATAATAATAATAAAAATAATTTCATATTAACAGCAACAACAACAACAACGATAATAATAATAATAATAATAATAATAATAATAATAATAATAATAATAATAATAATAATAATAATAATAATAATAATTTTCCTAGAAGTAGCTAATAAATTATATGCAGGTAACCATGCTATTCCTGTGCCAGTTGGTAATAGTGTCTTTGTTGTTGGGGTATTAAAGCCAACACTTGTTGTTGGCACGGGCCTTTCCCTTGGTTGGCCCGTAGGCAAGTAGTGTCTTGTTTGTATTCAGATGCTACTAACTTGTGTTATTCAAAAGGTAACAACTATTATTAATTATACTGTAAAATATTAAACTTTTATATATGTATATTAACTACCAATGAATTAGGCTTAACATTATTATTATTATTATTATTATTATTATTATTATTATTATTATTATTATTATTATTATTATTATTATACATTTATACTTATATCTTATTTATTATCACAGGTTCTAGCTGGTTAAAGAACTTAGATCAATAAAGCCTAAATGTACGCCAATGGTATAATTATCGCAATTTTCTAATCATATTTCATATCAATAATAATAATAATAATAATAATAATAATAATAATAATAATAATAATAATAATAATAATAATAATAATAATAATAATAATAATAAGGATCACAGAAAATTTCCACATTTGAATGGTGTAAACAATATTAAGCTATCTGCTTCACTTGTTTTAAGTAAGAGAGATATTATGTCACCTTTATCGTCCTTTATATCGTCAGTAACCCAGCCTCCTAATTGGTGGAGAAAACGAACTACTATAGAATTTTTCTTGGCTTCAAAAATGGTTTAAAGGGGAGGGAGTTTCGTCATGAGGAAGACAGTTGTTTTTAAACCAACATTATCTAAACCTTATTTTTTGGAAACGCCGCTGCCAATATATATTGAACAATTTTAACATCGTGTATGTAAGAATTAAAACAAGCGGGTAACTTAATATCAGAATTATCTAGAAAGGAAATAATAAATGGGAAAGAAATTTTTAATATACTATTTTGCATGAAACACCAAATTAAGAAATTACCCTAAAGCAGGTCGGTCTCATTTAGGAAGCTAGATAGACGCGGAAAAAAAAAAAAAAAAAAAAAAAAATACATAGAAATAATACATAGAAAAAAAAAAAAACACACACACAAGAGTAATATCCAAATATGTTCTTTTCTCTTGCAATCGGTGAACTTCAGGCCATGAAAAGCGTAATATTTACATTTTGACAAAGAGACTTTTTGTAAGGATGGCAAGATATAATCGCTGTGTCAGTTAGAAGATTAGGTCATACATATCCATTAAGTTATCTTCCTGTATTAGCTGTCTGTCTAAGCAAAAAACTACAAAATGCGATAAACTTAAGAATAGTATGGTACATGAGGTCAACAAAAGGATATTACCGTAATCAAGACCAGATCCCATTGTTTAGATAATTATTTTATCTAAAATAAATCTAAAATAATCGATACACGTTTGATTCACTATCATATTGAAGATCCTAAGTTGAACGAAAAAAGTTACCATTCTCACAGTCTTTGACTTCCAAATGGTTATATAATGCTTCTATTCAGTTGATTACAGGATCATCCCATTCTAATTGAATACGTTATTTCCTGCTTTTGTTCATTAACCGTCTTCCAGTTTTCCGTATTCCTAGAGTTTCTTCATACATCTATAAATTGGTAATTGGCGTCGCAAACAGTAGTAATTTATTATCAACACAGTACCCCGTTATTGGATAGTATTACAGTCAATGAATATGTTGGCTTTGAAATATTACTTATGAGTGTCTGATTCAAAATTAAGTCATATATCATGTAATATTATATAGCCTTGATAAAAGTAGACACCATTACCCTAGCCTCTTCAGTGAGCTGTTAGTTTTATGGGGTTATCTTACTTTTCATTTATAAAGAAATCAAAAGGATATATAATCACTACAGTTTTCTAAAAATGTATCACATGTATGTTTGTCAACATCACTTTGTCATAAAATCTAGTGGGTAAATATAAGAATGCAATTTGATTTAGTAATAGAACCTTCAATGCCTTACTTCATTGGGTTATGCTTGAAACACGCTTCTATATACAAGTGTTCCCTTGATTAAGAAATTACTTATATGCTATAAAACACATTAGACGTAATATTAAGAAAAGCATAATGCTTGCTCCCAACTTTTATTAGCGTTCGGGTATGTCTTAGGGACATCCACAAATTATGTGTAACTGTCATAAATGTCGCAATTTGTAGGATAGCGCTTCACATAAACATTAGAGAGATAGGATAATTAGTTGGCCAAGCCGACATCTATTATGAGGAAAATGAATCTAGTTATTCCCTTTCATTATCTTTTTATTTTTGTTTTTTTTTATTTCTCAAACCCATCCTCCTTGATAAATACCTGAATTTTCAGAATAAATATCATTATAACTTCAAAGTACCTTCCATAAACCTATCACTACATAGGGGCATTTATCTTTTAAAACATTGTGTCACAATGAAATGATTTTATCGCGTATAAGAATTCTTCATTCTCATTTAACAAATGAATAAATTCAAATGACTCGTCAACTTCAAAATGTTAAAAAAATAGAAAAAAAAAATCATTTCGTAATAATATGTTCAAGGGAAAAACATTTCTAGCTAGTCCATGAAGACTAAATCGGTTAACCATATGGTCTGGAACAAAAACGACTGTAACAGAAACAACAATAGTAATAGGAATGATAAATATTAGTTCAACAACTCAATGTTAGAGAATTATAATGGAACTCAGGAACAACCTCATTACTTCACAAAGAGAAGATTTACGTTATTTCTTGCTTTCATCAGTCACATTTGCGAATTTTAAAATCTATAAAGAGAGAATTACATGGATGCGTAAAAGAGAGTATGGATTAAACAAATTTTTTTTTCTTTTTTTTTTTATGTAAACATTTGAAGGGTTCAGTATTTTTCGTTTGGTCCATTTTTATATGAAACGGGAATGGAAGTTATACATAGACAAATCTGCGAAGATTATGATATTAAAAAAATTTAATATTTGTAAGGCCTTAGTATGAACCCTTGCTTAATGAAACCCTTTTGAGCTTCTATTTCTTTATTTTCCATTATAAGGCTACCGTTCACATATTTTAGTTAACAGAGCATTTTCACAAAGAATCATATTCATTTGAAAAAAAAAATTAGTCTCAATCTCCACTGCTACAACAGAATATTGCATTTAAAAAAAGAAAAAGAAGCAGTTTTATAAATATATCAGCTTCATATTGTTTCGACATGACTCTGTGTTGCCTTACTTTTAGAATGCACACAGATAACTGAACGAAAAACAAATTGTCCCCTCTACTCAAAACACCAGAACATTACAACCTACACTAAAGCATATCAATAAAGGCTCTTTTCAATCAACTAATGCTTTTGATGACAATTCTTAGTACATTTGTATGCTAATCAATTTGTACCTAATCTTAATTGTATGTTTTAGCATTTGGTCATAGATAGCGTAAAGTGACTATTCTCTTCACTAATTCAGAATATACGCATTTTCCTGCGGTCAACGAGTGAACTTTCAAGTATTCTCTGTCGGGTTTAAATGAAAAATAGTATATGTGGAATAGAAATCATATAAAAAGATGAGTATGTAAAGCCTACAGATTTTGTATTTTTTAAATTGTATTTAACGAAAATAGCAAGAAAAAAATGCAAAATGCGAAATTCTTCATCTGTTATTCAGGAAAAAAAAAAAGGAAAGGCTGTATCAAGATTTCTTCATCCTTCACTTCCATATCAGACAAAGGTGCTTCTGATCATCCCCAAAAATTTATTAAACACAATTTTCAAACAGATCTTGATGTACTGCTTGATGGTACAGCATTCATGAAAAATGTATGAAAAAAAAAAAAATTAAAAACTATCTCAGATAAAATTTGCAAACACTTTTTTTATATATGAACTAACTTTCTTTTGAAAAATGTGCAGTTATATTCGGTAATCAAAGTTAACCGTTATTGATTTTGACGGTTAAGTTCAACCATAGTACCTTTTCAATATATCATTTCAAGTCTTGACACCAGATTAGTGTCACTATCAAAAAGTAAAATTAGGTCAACGGACTGGAAAAAGTATAAAATCACAAGAATAATAATTATGTAAATTAATTAAGATAATTGTTTTTGAGATTCGAGAAGCTGAAAATTATTGAAGAAAGAGATAATAACAGGATGACACAACAACATTTACAGACAGTTAATAATCATTCATCTGAATCTGCCAATTCAGAGTTAATTAATACATGTTTTCAAAAGATTTTCCTTGTAATAGTAATACCAGTTGCATTTCAAAAGGAAAGTAATGATATATATATATATATATATATATACATACAAATATATATTATATATATATATATGTGTGTGTGTGTGTGTGTGTGTGTGTAAATAAATATACACACACACACACACACACACACATATATATATATATATATATATATGTAGCAGTCAATGTAAAAATAAAGTCATTGCAAATACAAATATATGTTTTGAAAGCATATTTTGTTTCATGGGAAATGGAAAATCATTTTATTATTCGTAATTCCATATAAATTTCATTGTATTTTCAATTCACGTGATAAAAAGAAATCGTCTTTTAGGAGATTTCGCTTCCTTTCGTTATAATTTAGTGTTGGGAAGGAAAGATGACAGGAAAAGAAGGCATTTAATTCAACATTGAGATTGTTGGACAAATCCTACTGAACGTTTAATTTCAAAAGCCTACTAACTTCTAGTGCTTAAGGTTTATGGTATGTTTAAGAGGTTTTGAGAATAATACAGGAATATTTAAATATGTTTATGACAACATGAATTTATTCACAAGAATAGAAATATAACAGACAACTTTCTTTTTTTTTTGGGGTAGAGTTTGCTTTATTTTGCTTTCGTTTTGCTATGCAGAATATTTTGCAGAACTACGACCATGTGTAGACACCATGTGTGTTAACATGTCAGGAAAGCAATTCTGTTCTGTAAGCCGAGCAAAACTTCTCCTATATCGACATTAAAAAATCAGCTTCCGTTCTCTCTTAAAAATCCCTGAGCGTAATGTGCGATGGGTAACGGGTCGGATAACACTTCCCTTAGTCTCTTTTCCGCTTTAGTCTCAGGATCTTTCAATTTTATTTCTCTTTAACAGTCAAATCAGCAGAGGAAGCGTTTTTTATTTCAGGGGTTTAAACTTCTCCATGAAAATGATAGAGAGAGAGAGAGAGAGAGAGAGAGAGAGAGAGAGAGAGAGAGAGAGAGAGAGAATTATATAAGTTGAATTAAGGTATTTTAGGGCAAGGGTAAAATGAAGTAAACACAGAAAAAAAATTCTCGTATTGTAATTAAGATAACACATAAATGTGAAGTAAAAGAGATTAGCCGGAAACAACGTTCATCAACTAAAAATGGGGTAAATATCCCTATTTCGGCTGTTACATGTTACCCCCCCCCCCCCAAAAAAAAAAAAAAAAAAAAAAAACTTGTCCTAAGATTAACATGAAAAAAACACTCGGGAAAACCATGTCATGGTAATATTTCCACGTTTTGCGGATATTATTTTAGGGTTTAGGTAAATAGAAAGAATGTCTTTCGTAAGTATGAATGCGTGATTGTTATTCAGACAATAATATATATATATATATATATATATATATATATATTTCAAATAAGCCATATATAGTAATACATATATGTCTGGATTCTCTTAACGACCTCGAAATCAGAGCCTAGGGGGAACCCAAAGACTATAATATCAGATGGGCCTGGATTTGAACCCTGGTCCAGTATTTCTGTATGCATGTGACCATACCACTCAGCACGAAGAAAGATAAAAGTCAATGACAATTCTTCTTTACATAAACCTGTCAAATTCAGGTTTTCTGTACTTAGAATTGAAATCAACCCATCTTCACCATCGTAGCTAATTGGTAGGTTCGGGACTTGGCATTCGATTAAAGATAAATATTTGCATATTTAAACGTGTTTTTTTTTCATATTTCAAATAAGCCATATGTATTATTACATTAAAGTCTGGATTCTTTTAACGACCTCGGGATCAGAACCCCAGGCGGAATCACCCAAAGACTATAATATCAGACTGGCCAGGACTTGAACCCTGGTCCAAGATATCTGTATGCCAGTGACCATACCACTCAGCCACGAAGAAGATAAAAGTCAATAACAATTCTTCTGTATATATACCTTTCAAATTCAGGTTTTCTGTACTTAGAATTTGAATCAACCCATCTTCACCATCGTAGCTAACTGGTAGGTTTGGGACTCGACATTCGATTAATGATAGATTTTTGCACATTTAAACGTGTTTTTTTTCATATTTCAAATAAGCCATATATTATTACATTAAAGTCATGATTCTCTTAACGACCTCAGGATCAAAGCCCTACGCGGAATCACCCAAAGACTATAATATCATACCAGCCTAGATTTGAACCCTGGTCCAGGATATCTGTATGCCAGTGACCATACCACTCAGCCAAGAAGAAAGATAAAAGTCAATGACAATTCTTCTGTACATATAACTGTCAAATTCAGGTTTTCTGTACTTAGAATTGAAATCCACCCATCTTCACCATCGTAGCTAATTGGTAGGTTTGGGACTTGGCATTCAATTAATGATACATTTTTGCAAATTTGAATGTGTTTTTTTCATATTTCAAATAAGTCATATATATTAATACATTAAAGTCTGGATTCTCTTGACGAACTCGGGATCAGAGCCCCAGACGGAATCACCCAAAGACTATGATATCAGACCGGCCGGGATTTGAACCCTGGTCCAGTATATCTGAATGCCAGTGACCATACCACTCCGCCACGAAGAAAGATTAAAGGCAATGACAATTCTTCTATACATATACCTGTCAAATTCAGGTTTTCTGTACTTAGAATTGAAATCAACCCATCTTCACCATCGTAGCAAATTGGTAGGTTTAGGACTTGGCATTCGATTAATGATAAATTTTTGAACATTTAAACGTGTTTTTTTTTTTCATATTTCAAATAAGCCATATATATCAGTACATTAAAGTCTGGATTCTCCTAACGGCCTCGGGATCAGAGCCCCAGGTGGAATCACCCAAAGAATATAATATCAGACCGGCCGAGATTTGAACCCTGGTCTAGGATATTTGTATACCAGTGACCATACCACTCAGCCACGAAGAAAGATAAAAGTCAATGACAATTCTTCTGTACATATAACTGTCAAATTCAGGTTTTCTGTACTTAGAATTGAAATCAACCCATCTTCACCATCGTAGGTAATTGGTAGGTTTAGGACTTGGCATACGATGAATGATAGATTTTTGCACATTTAAATGTGTTTTTTTTTATATTTCAAATAAGCCAGATATATTAATATATGAAAGTCTGGATTCTCTTAACGACCTCGGGATCAGAGCCCAGGCGGAATCACCCAAAGACTAAAATATCAGACCGGCCGAGATTTGAACCCTAGTCCTGGATATTTGTATGCCAATGACCATACCACTGAGCCACGAAGAAAGATAAAAGTCAATGACAATTTTTCTGTACATGTAACTGTCAAATTCATGTTTTCTGTACTTAGAATTGGAATCAACCCATCTTCACCATCGTAGCTAATTGGTAGGTTTGGGACTTGGCATTCGGTTAATGATAAATATTTGCACATTTAAACGTGTTTTTTTCATATTTCATATAAGCCATATATATTAATACATTAAAGTCTGGATTCTTTTAACGACCTCGGGATCAGTGCCCCAGGCGGAATCACCCAAAGACTATAATATCAGACTGGCCGGGATTTGAACCCTGGTCCAGGATATCACTATGCCAGTGACCATACCACTCAGCCACGAAGAAAGATAAAAGTCAATGACAATTGTTCTGTACATATAACTGTCAAATTCAGGTTTTCTGTACTTAGAATTTAAATAAACCCATCTTCACCATCGTAGCTAACCGGTAGGTTTGGGACTTGGCATTCGATTAATGATAGATTTTTGCACCTTTAAACGTGTTTTTTTCATATTTCAAATAAGCCATATATATTAATACATTAAAATCTGGATTCTCTTAACGACATTGGGAT
>NC_090740.1:106572425-106577425 GCF_036898095.1 Palaemon carinicauda | reverse complement strand
CTTGGTAAGAAACGTTGGGTCTGGAAATAGATTCAGTTCTCCCTCCAAGAACTGGACGTGGCCTTCCTCTCTAGAGAGAGCCACTATTTCACTAACTCTGGCCCCCAAAGCAAGTACAAACAGAAATATGACTTAAATTCAAAACCTTCTAAGGGCATTCTTCATTGTTCATTATTTATACACAATGAAGAATCATATCTAATGACCATGCAAAGGGTCTTTGGAGGTTCTGAAGGGCTAAGCCCAGCATGGGCCTTTGTTGTGGATTAAGAATATCGTTAGAAAGGTTGACCTGTAAGGCATATGGTATTCAAGGCAGGCTTAAACAATAGAATTGTGTTGGCTGCTAAACCTTGCTCATGAAGGGGAATGAAGAATGATAAATAGGAATCTGTCAAGTTTTTCTTTATTTTTTCGCCTTGACAAAGGATATCTATTTCTTCCCTGAAGCCTCATAATATCTTCTGGTTTCCTCCAAAAGTCTAAACTAACTTTAAACACCGAATCTTTTACTCATCGCTAAGGAGAGAAAATCATGAGATATAGGTTCCGTGTTTTCTGTGATGAAGCGAAGACAGTCGACTTCTGTACTCGCTGAGACATGCATGGATCAACTAGCGGTACGAATTTTAGTCGTAGTTACAATGCCAGAGGGAACCACACGATATTTGGCCACTTGTGGGCCACTATTGCTGCTTTCCCTTTGAAGGATCTCAGCTTATCGAGGACCTTCAAAAGGAAGTTGTGCGGAGGGAACAGATAAATACTGGACCATCTATTCCAGTCGAGGGACATAGTGTCCACTGCCTCCGCTAGCGGATCCTCGTATCGGGACACATAACGATCTATTTTCTTGCTGTCTTTCGTCGCAAAGAGGTCTATCTGCAGCTCTGGGACTTGACTCGAGATGAAGTAGAACGATCCTGCGTCAAGGGACCATTCTGACTCTATAGGTATAAACCTGGATAGAGCGTCAGCTGTCACATTGCAGAACCTTTGAATGTGAACTGCTGACAGGTACCATTTCTTCCTTTCCGCCAAACGGAATATGGCCAACATCACTTGGTTGATTTGAGGTGATCTCGACCCTTGCCGATTCAGGCATCTCACTACCACCTCGCTGTCTAGAACCAGTCTTATGTGGGTTGAGTGGCAAGGAAAAACTTTCTTTAGTGTCAGAAGTACTGCCATGGCTTCTGGAAAGTTGATGTGAAATGACTTGAAAAGATTAGACCAAGCACCATGGACTCTCATCTGATGAGAGTGACCTCCCCAGCCTTCCTTTGAAGTGTCTGTGTGGATATTTACTGACGGGGGAGGAGGCTGAAGAAGTATTGATTTCTTCAATTGCTTAGCATTGGACCACGGCTTGAGAAGCGTTCACAGTCGAGTCGGTAGTGGGCTTATTAGATCTCTTCGTGCGTTTGATGCGTATTTTCTCCAGATTCCTGTTGCATCCTTAAGCTGTGCTCTTGGCACTGAATCTGCTATTGAAGCAAACTGTAGAGAGCGCAGCACTCTCTCCTGTTCACGTCTTGATATCCGTTTGGATTTCAATAGTCTTTTCACAGATCCTGCTATTTCTTTCCTCTTTTTACCAGAAATGGAAAGTCGATGTGACTGCAAATTCCAGTAGATTCCCAACCACTGAAATTCTTGAGCTGGAGAAAGTCGAGACTTTTTGATGTTGATCTTGAATCCCAGATGTTCCAGTAACTGGATCACTATCTTAGGTGCTTGCCTGCATTTTATCCTGGATGCTACCCACACCAGCCATTCGTCCAAGTAGGCTACTACTTGGACCCCCTTTAGGCGTAATTGATGGACGGCTGCGTTCGCGAGCTTCCTGAAAATCCTTGGGGCTATGTTTAGCCCGAAAGGCATGGCTCTGAAGGCATAAAGTTTTCTATGTACCTTGAAGCCTAGGTAGGAGGAGAGATGACGATTAACTGGAACATGCCAATAAGCGTCAGACAAGTCTATAGAGACAGTATATGCCCTTCTGGGCAGTAGGGTCATTATGTGTGAGCATTCTGAACTTATAGTTCACTATGAATCTGTTGAATGGCGACAAGTCTAGAATGACTCTGAGTTTTTCTGAGTCCTTCTTTGGAACACAAAACAGCCTTTTTTTGGAATTTTATGGACTTAACTTTTTTGGATTACTCTTTTGTTCCTGGACATATTCTTCCAGAACGGGGGATGAGTGTCGGAAGAATTGAGGAAATTGAGGTGGAGGACTGCTCCAGCTCCAACCTAGTACATTTTTAATTAAGCTGTGGGCCTAGTGATCGAAGGTCCAGCGATCCCTAAATAGCTGTAGTCTCCTACCTACTGGAATGACTTACTTCTGCTGTTGTGGACCTGAGGCCTTGCCTCCTTCATCGCATCCTCCCCTGTATCCCCTTCCTCTTGAAGGGCGTCTAGAAGAACCTCTAGCTGTTCCTCTGGCTCTCGACGATAGGAAGAAGTCCGCCTTTCGAAGGCTGGGTTAAAAACTGTCGACTGTGTCGCCACTTGTTGAGGTACCAGCTGGTACGTGGTTGAAGGTTGTGCCACTATCTGAGGTACCGCGGTCACAGGAAGTTGTTGTTGATGTAGCTGTCGGTAGGGTTTAGCCAGCCGAGAGGATGGGCTAGGCCTTTCTGTCTTCCTCTTGGGTTGGGGACCCTCATCTGGAGAAGACTTTCTCCTAAGATCTAAGCCCCACTAATTGAGAAGGTTCCTATTCTCTGTGGCAGCCTTGTCTACTACCTCTTTAACCACTTCATTGGGAAAGAGGTCTTCACACCAAATACGAGACGAGATCAGTTTCCTCGGTTCGTGCCTCACCGCAGCCGAGGCGAACACGAACTCTCTGCAGGCTCTCCCAGCTTTATTAAAGCGATAGAGATCCTTTGTAACTGTGGCCAGATGGGTTTTGGCCACAACCATGAACTTATCACTGGTTATTGGGGTCACTTGCCATCGTTTCTAGTGTCGTTTGCAACGACATCGATGCCGCAAGTCTTTCCTTTGTCTCTTGCTCTCTACGCAAGAGAGCCTCCGACAGTTTTGGAAGTGCCTCACCGATCTGGCGTTCGGCAATATCAGCTTCCAGCTTCCCGACTGAAAAGGTAAGGCGTACGTCCTTCCAGTCTTCTTGGTCCAAGGGCAAGGTCAGAGATAATGGCTTGCACTCCTCCAAGGAGGGGCATGGTTTCCCTGCCTCCACCGCCTTTAAGGCTGCCTTATATCCCTTTTCCAAGAAGGGAAAGGCTCTGGTAGGAGAGGCCACAAAGGAGGGAAGCTTCTTATTCAAGGCGGGCACCTTTCAGTTAGTGAAGCCCCTCGCTTTCATCGAGCTGGCTAGTAATGTCTGAGCTTTACTATGGTCAAAAACTATGACCCCCTTCAGCTCCGTCCCCTACTTTGAGGCTGGCTCCTTCCTAAGACGGACATAGCAGTCCGGATAAGAATCTTTGTTGGGCAAAAATTCCACTTCTTCCAGGGGAATTGCTCCCAACTTTTCTTAGATCACTATCTTCCCGGTTGTCGTTGGCATGTGTTCGGCATACCTCCAAGGATTGGTATCTAAGCACAAAGGAAGATCCTTGACGCTGAGCCGCTTCTGGGGCCCACATGATGCTGCAAGTCCACATATCTCCAGTTTCATTGCAGCTTCCTTCTCATCATTCTTCCTTTGAATTTGTTGGATCATCTCAACAATGGAAGAAAGAGTCCTTCCCAGTACATCTGGGATAGCAGACGATATAGAAGGAAGAGGTTTTGGGTTCCGAACCGATGTAACCGACACTTCGTCGATTTCTTCCTCTTCTACTTGAGGAGCCTGGAACAGCTCCTCCTCCTGACCTTCTCCTAGAAGGTCCTTCTCAGTAGAATCCGACACCTCCGACATCCTATCGTCCAATTGGATGTCTTGAAAGGAGGCCGAGACTTCAGAATCTACCGGATTCTGGGCAGTTGATATCTCCAACTGAGGCTGGGGGATAATTGCATCAGCCGATGCTTTAGGGAAAAGGTAGGCCCTTCCTCTTCTCATTTGGAAGGTAGGGGCCTGAGGTGTTTTTCTTAAAACCCTTCACCCAGGATCGTAACATTTCCATGGCAACATCCCTTGACTCCGTCGACTTAGGGTCGTTAAATGCCTCGGTAATTAGGTTCGAACAAACTGTACAAACCTGAGGGTCCCAATACCGGAGATCACCTCTGGAGGCTGCGCATGCTGTGTGCCTCTGCAAAGTTGATGTCCACAGAAGTTCTTACTGCGGACATTACAAAACACACCCCCGCAGTTCGGATGATCCTCCTGTAAAGAGAAGAAAAATCCATGAGTATCAAGTGAAGGCTTTCACTAATATTGAAACATTTAGCTTATATAGAAAAGCTTTAAGAGAAAGAAGGAAAGACAATAGTCAGAGAAACAGTATGGATGTAAGTTTATAAGGCGGCATTGCCATACGACCTTCCATCCAGAAAGAGTGAACTTATGGAAGGGGAGAATTAAGCATTCAGGCTTCCAAAGAATCCATAGCCTGTCGGGCTCTACCGGTAGACATGGAAGGGAGACCAAGGGAGGTCTGGGGCTCACTCTGCAAAGAACAAGGGGTGTCTGCCGGCCGATACATAATGACAGCCAGCAGAGAGCTAAGCCGGTCCTCCATCCTAACCTACACTAGGTACGAAAGTAGGACTGCGGCCAAAAGAAAATAAAAGAAAGAGAGGTGGGGAAGGGATAAGGGTCCTTTAGACTTCGTTCTAGCAAGAGACACACTCAGCAGTTAGGGAAGCTCATCCTAACCTAGAGTTGTCTATCAGGGAGGAAGATTGGCAATACTTGCTATCGTCTTCCCAACCAGAACGAAGTTAGGTGAAGTTATTTCGCCAGGCAACAGAGAAAACTCATTCTCCAGCCCGAGAAAAACAACACAGGCTTTGTCTGCTAGACCACTAGGGGAAGGAATCATCACTTACAGAATCCTTCCGACATGGACTAGGGA
>NC_090740.1:106564925-106567425 GCF_036898095.1 Palaemon carinicauda | reverse complement strand
TGAAAAGGAGTACAATTTAACCATAAAAGAAACCCTTTCTGGTACAACTCAGGAACATAAATGGTGGTCTACCCTTAAATCTGCACTCTTTGGTGTAGATGCAACAGTTCCTCCTTTACTTAAACCAGATGGCTCAGTCACTCACTGTCCAAAGGAAAAGGCAACCCTTTTGGCTGATGTTTTTGACAGTAAACAGAGTAATGAAAAACTTGAACTTCCTCATTCCTGTTTTCCTGAGGCTAAACTAACTAGTTTAGCTTTTCGATCTCGTGAGATTAAAGCTCTGTTGATGGACCTTGATGCTTATGGAGGTGTAGACCCAAATGGTATTTTTCCTTTGTTTTTTTATAAAGACAGCAGATTTCTTAGCTCCAAAGTTATCTGTTATTTTGCGCAAGTTAGCAAGAAGAGGAGCTTTTAGCACTAGTTGGAGAATTGGTAATGTTACTCCTCTATGTAAATGTGTTTGTGGTAGCTCAAATCCCACTGATTACCGCCCAATTTCCATAACTCCCATATTATCTAAAGTTTTTGAACGTCTTCTGGCAAAACGTCTTAATAGGTTTGCTGAAGGTAATCATCTCTTCCCTAGTTTGCAATTTGGTTTTCGTAAAGGCCTTGGAGCATGTGATGCCCTTCTTACAATCTCCAATGCTGTACAGAAATCCCTTGATTGTGGTCGGGAAGTTCGTATGATTGGCCTTGATTTTAGTGCTGCCTTTGACCGTGTTAATCATGAGGCCCTTGTTTTCAAACTGAAACAGTTGGGAGTGGGTGGGTCGTTTCTTAGCATTATTATTGATTTTTTAAGTAATAGATCTCAAAGAGTTGTTGTTGATGGGCACCATAGTGATTATAGGAATGTGATATCCGGTGTTCCACAGGGTAGTGTTCTTGGCCCATTACTTTTCATACTATATACACATGACATGTGGTTTGGCCTAGAAAACAAGCTTGTTGCATATGCAGATGATGCTACTCTCTTTGCATCAATTCCATCCCCTGAATGTAGATCTAGGGTTGGTGAATCCCTTAATAGAGATTTAGCTAGAATTAGTGCATGGTGCAAATTATGGGGTATGAAGTTGAATCCTAACAAAACTCAAAGTATGATTGTAAGTAGGTCAAGGACGGTGGTTCCTCAACATCCGGATCTCAGTATTGATAATGTTTCTTTAAATATGTATGACTCTTTCAAAATTTTAGGTGTGATTCTCGACAGTAAATTTACTTTTGAGAAACATATAAGGTCTGTGTCTTCTTCAATTTCACAAAAAATAGGCTTATTGAGAAAGTCTTTCAAGATTTTCGGTGATCAATCTATTCTGAAGAAGTGTTTTAATTCTTTCATTCTACCTTGTTTTGAGTATTGTTCTCCTGTCTGGTGTTCAGCTGCTGATTCTCATCTTAATTTGTTGGACAGAAACTTACGGTCTATTAAATTTCTTATTCCTGATCTAGATATTAATCTCTGGCACCGTCGTTCAATTAGTTCATTATGTATGTTGCATAAGATTTTTCACAACTCTGACCATCCTTTACATTCAGATCTCCCTGGACAATTCTATCCTGTTCGTAATACTAGGTAGGCAGTTAATTCTAATAGCCAGGCCTTCTCCATCACGAGGCTCAATACTACGCAGTACTCTAGAAGTTTTATTCCAGCTGTGACCAAGTTGTGGAATGATCTTCCTAATCGGGTGGTTGAATCAGTAGAACTTCAAAAGTTCAAAGTTGGAGCAAATGCTTTTTTGTTGACCAGGCGGACATAGTCTTTTTATAGTTTATTTATGACATATTTGTTTTTGATGTTGTTGATAGTTTATTATATGACATGTCTGTTTTGACGTTGTTTCTTATTTTAGAATGATTTATTGTTAATTTGTTCTCTTCATTTATTTATTTCCTTATTTCCTTTCCTCACTGGGCTATTTTTCCCTGTTGGAGCCCCTGGGCTTATAGCATCTTGCTTTTCCAACTAGGGTTGTAGCTTGGATAGTAATAATAATAATAATAATAATAATTGGGTGCATTTATATCCATTTACATACATATGTTAGCGGTAAAGTTAATAATTTCTATTTCTATAGAATACATGGGAAATATGTAAAAGGCCAAATATCTGCAAGTGAAGTATATAGCAGTAAGAAATCTTCACATTTCCTTGGCAATCTATAAAACACCAATTACACTTTTGGCTTAGCGTAAAAAAAGGCTAATATAATAGAGAGCTAATGGAATTGTGTCTATTTTTCTATCAATCCACTTAAAAGATAAAAGATCATTCACTTCATTAAACGCTTAATAAGTAATAGAGCCTTATTGCTATCAGTGGACCTCTAGAAAATAATAGGACATTTTCTTTTGCTGCCATTGCCCCTACCAAATGATGACGAGTGACTACAGTGTTGTCATTGCAGTAAAAAAAGAAAAAAAAATAAATAAATTAATTAATTAATTAATTAATTAATTAATTATTTAATTAATAAATAAAATAAAA
>NC_090740.1:106552425-106559925 GCF_036898095.1 Palaemon carinicauda | reverse complement strand
ACTGTATTATATTGTTACTCTTAGATGCTACATTAACGTTGAAATTTTTTAACAAATGAGGAATTCCTTTTAAAGAATTGCTTACGGGCTGCCCAGGGGCAAGAGCCCGTGTCTTACATAAGGTAAGGCAATCTACACACACACAAAGAATTGCTATAAGGCAGTACAAGTATGTTTTGTGTGTTATAGTTTTCCTTATTTTCATTGCCGAAAAAGGTCTTCTTTGTTCTTCTTAGTGCTTCATCTTATACAATTTAAAAGTACTTGATTTTTTTTACCTCCTGTTCTATTCCTATTTATTTCATCATCAATATATTCAGGCCTGTAAATTCGCAATGTTCTCACAAGGAGCAGTAAATACGGTGGGTGGTCATTTTGTCTGATGTCACTTCGTCCGACGACACTTCGTCCAAGTCTTTTTGTCCAATGTCTTATCGTTCGATGAACTTTTGGTCCAACGAAATTTGATCCAGTTTTTAAAGAAAATAAATCTTTTAAGGGATTTTTATCACCGTTTACTTCATTTCTGTCTTAGAGGTTTATACCTTATTGGATTTTATGAAGTAATATGCTCATTTTCTAATTACCCCAGTAATCATGCTTAACATTCTCTGGGGCAGTTCATATTTAGAAAAATTCTGATCTAGGTCTCAAAGAAAAACATAACAACAGTCTGAATTCTGTCTTTAAGTAAAATGTTTTCAACATTAGCATTTCTCTCTACTGAATATGTAAAAGAGGCCTATATAGAATTGATAGACGATGACAAAATACCTTCCGAACTAATTGCTTACTTTGATATGACTTACATGGGCGTCGTAAGAGAGTGTAGTGTGAGACACAGGAGGATCCACCTATTTTGTCAATAGATATATGGAATGTTAATGAGCGTATTCTTAAAGATTTACCTAGAACAAACCATGATGCCGAGAGATTCCACTCTGCTATAAAACGTTCAGCCGGTGAAGCACATTTGACCATTTGGAAATTTATCCAAACTTTGGAGTAAGAAAAAGGATTTATTCAAGGTTAAATGACTCAAATAATTTCGAGATCAGTCAAATACCTGTTCACACTATCAAAAAATCACCAAACTCTCAAAAGATTGGTAACTGAATATAAATCAACGAGGAAAAGAGAGCTTTTGAAGAATGTGGCGTATAATTAACAACAATATTAAACAATCATTCTAATAGTTTTTTTTATATCATTCATTATTTTACATATGCGTTACTATTACAATTATTAACTTTTATATACTTTTTAGTTTTCACTTCAGATGTTATTTTCTTGAATTTCTTACCTTTAATACTGAAAGAATCAGCTACCCTAAAAAGTGATTGTTCGGCAAAGAGTAGTTACAATGAGCAATTTTTCTTCAATTCTATATTGGTCGCCACTTCTATTCAATTTTATTATCTTAACTAGTTATTTTCACTCTAATACTTTGGAGTTTGGCAATTTATTATTATAAACAACACAGGAGAAAGAGGTCTTTTAAAAGTTTGATTCTCCATTGGGGAAATTATTGATTGGCTAGGGTTTAATCTTTTGTCTTTTATGGATTGAAAGGATTTAAGATAGGACCAAATGTCGTTGGACCAAAAGTCCATCGGACGAAAAGTCGGTACACGAGTAAATACATTTCTTAACTTTTTTACTTTGATTTGAATAGTATACCTTTGCGAAGATATTTGTTAGCTTTCTATATACACTAAACTTAATCTAAATCTATTGTTAAACCTGTGTATACGACAGTCCAAAAAAAGTTAATAAACAAATATTCTTTAGCGCCATAAAGAAATTTATTGACGGTACCAAGCTATTCAATCTATGAAAAAAAAATTACCTAAATTTTAATTTCCTGGCTACACATGTTATGTCGTCAATATAGCGAAACCATTTCATATTCTTAGGCAAGATGTTATTTAAGATTCTACTTTCCAGAAATTCCATAAAAAAAATTGCCAAAGTATTGCAGATAAAAGGTTTCCCATTGCCATACTAAATGTTTGTGCATAAAAGTTACCTTTGACTTCAAATATGCAATTTTCCACACAGAATTTAATTAATTCTATTATGGGGCTGCTGGAAAAATGTTAAATTCAATTGTCTATTATCTAATATTTCAGACAGAAATTACAATACACCAACAACAAGTACTCTAGTGAACAGTGAAACCACATCGAAATTGACAATTATAAAGACTGGCGACTGTTAATCTGCGCGTTTTTCAATTTGTTAATCGAGTATTTATTATTTTTTATATTTAAATCTGAGTAGGTGCTAATTAAAGGATTGAGGATATTCACGAGGTCTTTGGAAGATTTATATGCTGCTGAATCTTTAGAACTAATTACTGGCATAGCTTGATAAATTAGCTACTAAAACCAACAAGTATCGGAAGCATTAAAAGAATAAGAATTAGCCGAAGGAGGATGGTGGATAATCAAAAATGTATATGATCAGAACTTGGCTTTGAAGACAATAAGAAACCTCTATGAGTAAAGAGTAGCATCATGGATAGCATCATAGAAATTATGTCCCTTAGGAAGGGCATAAATGGCTTCAGTGTTTAATAGCAGATTTTTGCTTGATATCTATAATATTGTACCAACCGTGTGGCACACAATTGTACATAATTATGTTGTATATATTATGCTTGTATCTGCGCTCTTCCCTCGCACTGAAAAGAACCTGAATGATCATGTCTCCGTTTTGCTTTGTAACATTGTCTGTCTCTCGAACAGGTCATGTCCTGTTACCTTGAGATTTTGTATATAAAGAAGTGTGTTCCTTAATAAAACTCAGTTGATTGCATCCTGCCTTTGAGTTAACAACTCCTCTCTCGGCCGTCACGTTGGTGACCCCGGAAGTCGACTCGCTCCCACTGCCTTCTACCCCCACCTCCCTCACCCCTCCATCGTTGGTACTATGACGGAGACAGACTCTACTCCAGCAGTTGGCGCCGCCCCATTGAAACTTTCACCGTTCGCCACCGGAGAAACATTTGCTTGGTTTCAGCGCTCAGAAATCCAGTTTCGTATCGGGGGCGTGACTTGCTCAACCACCAAAGCGGATTATGTTCTCGCGGCGATACCCGAGGACACCTTCCCAGAAATATCCGACTGGCTTTGTGAACAAGGAGAAACCCCAATAGCGTATGAAGCCCTTAAAACATACCTTCTGCAGCAGTACTAGTCGTCACCAGCCACCGGTATAGCAAAGCTTTTTCAGCTCTCGCAACAACCGTTGGGGGACCAAAGGGCTTCGCTTGTCCTCAGGGAAATGACCAGTATCGCTCGCCTTCAACCTGCCGCTGACGGCTCTCCTCGTGAGGTGAACCTACTTCGTGCCCTTTGGATACGCCGTTTACCCGAACCTGTACGCGCTGCCATACCCGATGTCGATAGTTTACCCATAAAGGACTTGATGACCAAAGTCGACGCCCTTATGGACAGCCACTTCAAGACCTCCATCAACGCCTCCACCCCTGACTACGAGGATGCCTATTCAACGTCAACCGAAACTGACATGAATGCCGTAGGACATACACGCCTACCCCGTGACGTGCCGAAGCGGCGACAAAGCCACCCACCCACCACCCACCAATCACTCGACTTCTACAGCCACTTACTGCCTCCCATCTGCCACAGTTTTGCTACTACCACTGCAGATTCGGGGCAACCGCGAAGAAATGTGCCAAGGATTGTCAGTGGCCAAAAAACGTGTAAATAGGCCATCGCTTGTGGCGGTGGCCTCCCATGTTTCTAATCTTTTCTTTTTACAGGATTCAGGAACGGGCGTGCGATTTTTGGTAGACACGGGTGTTTGTCGTTCTCTTTTGCCAAGGAAACTCTTCAAGGCACAATGTAGTCTGTCTACATCTGCCGACGTCCGCTTGGTAGCTGCCAACGGATCTGCGATACCCACCTACGGTTACGAGAACCTCACATTATCGTTCGGAAACGGTAAATTCAATTAGAAGTTTCTCGTTGCTGACGTCACAATGCCAATCCTCGGTGCGGATTTCCTCTCTCATTTCCACCTTCTGGTCGATGTCGCCCACCGACGATTGGTCAACGCAGACTCGTACTTGTCGACACCTCTTCAACCCGCCCCCTCTAACCTCCCTCTCCACATCAGCGCACCCACGGATGCCTACGCCCACCTCCTCACGTCGTACCCGGAAGTTTTCCGTCCAGAACTTCGCCAAACGCCCACGGTTCCTGCCAAGCACGGTATTTATCACCATATCAAGACGACGGGACCCCCCGTCTTCGCAAAATTCAGACGTCTGGCACCGGAACGATTGGCAGCCGCCAAACAGACGTTCGCCGAAATGGAGAAAATGGGCCTATGCCAAAAGGCCTCCAGCCCATGGTCGTCACCCTTACACATCGTTCTGAAGAAAGACGGCTCCCTCCGTCAGTGCGGGGATTACAGGCGCCTGAACATGCAAACAGAACCAGATCACTACCCCCTCCCAAACATTGCCGATGTGACCTCCCTTTCTGTGTATGTTATGTGGACGACATACTTGTGTTCTCCTCCTCAAAAGAGGAACACCTCCGTCACCTACGCATCGTGCTTGACCGCCTGCAACAAAACGGCCTTGTAGTCCGGTACGACAAGTGTACCTTTGGCGCCAGCGAAGTGTCATTCTTAGGGCACCGTATCACTCCTGAAGGAGTCCATCCCCTCCCTGGGAAGGTAGCAGCCGTTCAGAACTTCCCCGCGCCCTCGACCGTCAAAGCTCTGCAGGAATTCTTGGGCATGATCAACTATTATCACCGTTTTCTGCCAGCCATTACCGCCACTCTTTCTCCCCTCTACGCCTCCCTCAAGGGCAAGCCAAAGGACATGAAGTGGGGTCACCTTCAAGAAGCAGCCTTCTGCAATGCAAAGAAGGCCCTATCAACTGCTGCGGCTCTCACTTTTCCTATCCCACATGTCCCTCTCCTTCTCTCCACTGATGCCAGCAACGTCGCTATTGTTGCAGTACTCGAGCAGGTGGTCAAAGGCTCGCCCCGCCCATTGGCCTTCTTCAGCAGAACACTGTCCAAGGCAGAATCGGGTTATTCTACCTTCGATCGAGAATTGCTGGCGGTGCACTTGGCTGTCCGTCACTTTCGCCATTTCTTAGAAGGTACGCCCTTCGTCATTCGCACAGACCACATGCCTCTGGTGCACGCCTTCATTCGACAGTCTGACGCATGGTCCGCCCGTCAACGCCGACATCTTTCCGCCATGGCTGAATACAATTGCACCCTCCAATACGTCCCTGGGAAAATGAATCCCGTTGCCGATGCCCTGTCAAGAAACACGTTGGCTGCCGTTCAACTGGGATTGGATTACAACGCCCTGGCTGAAGCCCAACGACAGGATCCAGAGTATCAAGCTTGTAGGACTTCCTGCACGTCCCTCCGTTGGGAAGATTTTCCCCTCGAAGACTCCAACACCACCCTCCTCTGTGACGTCAGTACTGGTAGACCACGACCTTGGATTCCTGCTCCCATGCGCCGACAGGTGTTTGATTTCATTCACGGCCTTTCACATCCCTCGTGCCGTTCTACTGCACAGCTGCTGAAGGCAAAGTTCATTTGGCACGGAATTTCTAAGGATGCTAAGGATTGGGTCCGCACCTGTACTTCTTGCCAAACTTCCAAAGTACATCGACACACGGATTCAGGAGTGGGCACCTTTCTTCAACCTCAGCGTCGTTTCGCACACATTCATGTCGACGTTGTAGGCCCCCTACCCACATCACAAGGACATCGTTACCTGTTTACCGTCATCGACCGCTCCACTCGTTGGCCTGAAGCCATTCCCATGGAAACTACAACGTCCGCCTCATGTACATCTGCCTTACTCTCTGGATGGATTTCAAGATTTGGTATCCCTGAGCATATTACTTCTGACAGGGGAACCACTTTCACCTCTCAATTGTGGACGTCATTAGCGAATCTCCTGGGCATCACCCTACATCAGACAACGGCCTACAACCCCGCTGCCAATGGAATGGTTGAACGTTTTCATCGCACCCTCAAAGCAGCTTTGATGTCCCGCTGCAAGGATTGCAACTGGTTTACTCAACTTCCCTGGGTCCTCCTGGGACTAAGGACCACTCCTAAAGACGCCCTCTACGTCTCGGCAGCTAAAATGGTGTATGGCGACCCGTTGGTCGTCCCTGCTGAATTTTTTCCTTCTACAACCTCCTCCGACGATCTCCAGCGCATACGTCACGTCGTGGGAAAATTTACTCCGTGCCGCCAGACTTACAAGCCCCCAGCGAAGCATCACATACCAACGGACTTGCACTCTGCAACGCACGTCTTCCTGCGCAACGACACTAGCAAGCCACCACTAACGCCCCCTTACACGGGCCCTTTCCTTGTGATCCGACGCAGTCCAAAAGCATTCCTACTAAACATTCGGGGCAAAGAAGACTGGGTCTCCATTGATCGTCTAAAACCTGCTTATCTTCTGCCAGATGACCCGCCTACAGTTCGCCTCTCTAGATCAGGGCGCCCTATTTAACATGTGCAGTATGTCATTTTTAGGGGGGGAGCCATGTACCAATCGTGTGGCACACAATTGTACATAATTATGTTGTATATATTATGCTTGTATCTGCGCTCTTCCCTCGCACTGAAAAGAACCTGAATGATCATGTCTCCGTTTTGCTTTGTAACATTGTCTGTCTCTCGAACAGGTCATGTCCTGTTGCCTTGAGATTTTGTATATAAAGAAGTGTGTTCCTTAATAAAACTCAGTTGATTGCATTCTGCCTTTGAGTTAACAACTCCTCTCTCGGCCGTCACGTTGGTTTTAGTAGATGATAGTATATTCTATGCGACATTATCTGGATATGCTTAATTGATTAAATTACATTATCATACAAGTTAGTGATTAGCTTTCAAATAGGATCTAGAACTTCATATATAGTGTTGAAATAGTCTCCCCGCAGTGACTCAAGGCATATTACCCCCTGGTAATATGTAAACGTTGGTTATCGTTCAAAATACTTACTGTGTGGACACTTTTGTACACCCAGTACAATAAATCTGGCGAAAGGAAAGATCGTCCCTTAACATCACTATGATCAGGTCTTATAATCATTATTACTATACTTTAACTTTGTGTCCCAAATCTTTCAATCCTATGTTCCATGGGTCGATAGGTCAGTATGACGTTGATAAAGATTCTCCAATTTGATAGAGAGGATGATAACTATGCTGAATGGATCCGGACAACACAAAAGACGGACGGGATGACTATGAGGTGAATGCAGTCAAAATATTTCAAGCGATGGCTGGAAGGGACGGAGTCTGGAGTTGGCTGCTGCTCCTCTAAATCGCTTAACCCGAAACCTCTCGGGTGTTGGAGAAACTGTTTTCTTGTCCCATCCTTACTGGCTGAGCGCTAATGTGATGGAGATGAAATACACTATTCATCCCTACTCGGTCTGCCCACAAGTCATGTATAACAAGAGAGCAA
>NC_090740.1:106532425-106539925 GCF_036898095.1 Palaemon carinicauda | reverse complement strand
GGCATTAATCTCTTAAATAAATATAATGACTAATTAACGAAAGTACAAAAAAGTTGGTTACCCAAATTTATTCATTTAAAAATAAATAAAAAAACATACTATGTTTATCCTAATTGCATGAATGGTTATTTGGGGATGTCATATAATGATGATAAATTTATACAGGGCCGTTTTCTGCTTTACACAAACCGAATTCTAATCCAGTCTTCATTCAAACGCTTTCTTACTTTCATTGGAAAATCATGTGTGTTGTCATCAGCTGCGTCTGTTTCATCTTCTCCTTTATCCTCAGGATATCTAATGCAATTGATTTCCTGTCATAACAGTGTTATTTCTATCGTCTCTACCTACTGTGTTTACTATGACTTGAAACTCCAATCATGGAAATCCCTTGGATGAAGTCTAAAATTTCCGCTTCGTTCCAACAATTTGCGAGAATATCGAATTGTCATTTATACCGGATTTCTAATTCATATGATAGATCCCATGATGAAACTGCTTCACCTTTCATATATTCATATATCCACGTTATTGATTGCATGAATAAAATTTCAAATGTGCAATAGGGGGCAGGAAAAGGATATGACCTAGCGAGTACTTACACTTATATCCATAATTTTATTGCAAAAAATAAGATTGTGTATACAATATGGAAGTTTGTTCTTAATTACTGTCATTATGGACATGAATCCTCTATGACCGTTGGAAACTATTTGTTTACAATACCTAGCAATCTGTATTTGGAATTTTTACTAAACATTTACCAAGAGGGAACATTCACAGGTTTTATCCATACAATTTCTTTTGAGAACGAAAAAAAAAGGATCAATACTGTTTTAAGAAGTTTTGTTAAAGTGAGCAGATGGAGAGTTGAAACTTCGTATTACAGATAGCAGGCAACATTTGTATTTACATTCACTTTTACTCCAATAAAACAAATGATACTACGACTGCTGTATTTATTTATATGTATACAATGACACTGCAGGTCAATAGTCATCAATCCTGGAATTAAAAAACTTTTAAGATTCATGAAGCCACACTGAATGTTGAATATTATATAGTTTTAATTAAAAGTTATATATATATATATATATATATATATATATATATATATATATATATATATATATATATATATATATATATATATATATATATATGTATATATATATATATATATATATATATATATATATATATATATATATATATATATATATATATATATATATATATATGATAAATTTTGCACATTTTTACGTGTTTTTCATATTCAAATAAGCCATATATATTTTAGATATATTAATGTCTGGATTCTCTTAACGACCTCGGGATCAGAGCCCCAGGCGAAATCACACAAAGACAAGAGCTTGGCTCCGGCCGGGATTCGAACCCTGGTCGGCAAGCTTATATAGACAGTGACTAACCACTGTCTATATAAGCTTGCCGACCAGGGTTCGAATCCCGGCCGGAGCCAAGCTCTTGTCTTTGTGTGATTTCGCCTGGGGCTCTGATCCCGAGGTCGTTAAGAGAATCCAGACATTAATATATCTAAAATATATATGGCATATTTGAATATGTATATATATATATATATATATATATATATATATATATATATATATATATATATATATATATATATATATATGTATATATATATGTGTGTGTGTGTGTAGATATATATATGTATATATATGTATACATATATATATATATATATATATATATATATATATATATATATATATATATATATATATATATATATATATATATATGTATGTATATATATATATATATATATATATATAGATATATATATATATATATATATATATATATATATATATATATATATATATATATTTATATATATATATGTATATATACATGTGTAGATATATATATATATATATATATATATATATATATATATATATATATATATATATATATATATATATATATATATATATATATATATATTATATGTGTATATATATATATATATATATATATATATATATATATATATATATATATATACACATATATATATATATATATATATATATATATATATATATATATATATATATAAATATATATATATATATATATATATATATATATATATATCCCAATTCATGTATGTAGATGTGTGTTATATATCACGGTAAATGAACTCTTTAATCATGAGAATTCTACAGAAACCTATAATTCAGCATGTTATTATGGCAAGTTTAGTTGCCTTTGTGCGCTCAAGTAGACAAGGTTCTCGTACCTGAGACAGTGATAGCTCAGTACAGCATAGTGTGTACTTACGAACCTTTTGTAATAAATGAAGAAAATCCATATTTCAACGTTTCATTATCAGTCTACATTTGTCTTATTGGTGCCAGGTGTAAAAATACGTCCGCTGTGAGCAAAGTTGTTCTTTGAGCTGGCAGAATAAAAGTTCAAGATGCCCAGGTACACAAGGAATAACATAGCAGACACCGCTGCTGCAGGAGATGAGAACGAAGGAGCAGTGGGATATAGCATTCCCAATGAACAATATAGACAGGAAATTAGAATGCAAGAATTGGAAAATAAGTTAGATAACTTACAACAGTTAGTGAACAGATTGTTGGTGGAATGAGAAGAGGAGCGACGCGCAAACATAGCATATGCGACGTACTTGGACGGAGTTCAAACGCACACAAGTGAAAGTACACATGCACAGCCGAGTGAATATACGCAAATATTAGTTTGAAAGTTGCCAGAACCCTTGGCAAGTGTTAGGCCTTTTGATGATCAACGGCTTAACGAAGGGCTTCAATTCATTGAAGTGTTTTTGAGAGACTTTGAAGTAGCCACATATGGGTGGCCGCAAAGAGTAAAAGCTATTCAAGTAATTAGATTGTTGAAAGATGCTCCTGCAATAGAGGTAATGTGTTGGCCAGAAGACAGTTTGAGAAGTTATACTGAAATAAAACTATGTTTGATTGAGAAGTATGCCTTCCCTGGTGACATTCGCTCATCAGCAGACTTAGTGAACTCAATACAAAAAATTTTAGACAGTTTGCCAGAAGAAAAAATGACTGGGAATAACTGGCCCGATTCCGAGAAGCTGACAGCCATGAGAGTAAAGCAGGTTAAAGGAAAACACAGTCAGCAATGCTGGCAGTGTGGGGGAGAGGGATCCTCCCGCTGTTACACTTGTCAGGCCTACGGTCATGTATCTCGAGAGTGCTCAGCAAAAAACACCATGGGCGGGCGGGCTGTGGCACACTGACACCTCCCTCTGCTCAACATCCGAGAAAAGGGAAACAGAGGAGGGGGAGACGAGGGAGTTTGATGCGCCTCCGCATGCCATCCCAAGCAGTAGACGAGGAAGCGATGAAGACACCGGGACCTCCATCGGTAACCCCGACCTCACCCCCGCAGCACTAGGGAGAAGGGGCATTGCACCTGAGGTCATTGGCCTGTGCCCCATATCTCATAATGGCCGTCTAGGAATGTTAGCAGTTAGGATAGACCTGCCAGATAAATCCATTCGAGTGCTGATTGACACAAGATCCAGCGTTTTAATGATTGATAAAAGATTCTCCCTAAACCCACTGCAGTCAGCGGCATCCATCCTCCTCGACACGCTAAGAGGAAATAAACTACACATAAACCATACAACTTTCGTCAACTTTAGGGTGGGATCTGTGAAGTTTACATTTGATTATTTTGTCTTGCCAACCTCGGGAACTCCAGGAATCGATGCTACTTTAGGAACTTATTTTATCTCTTAATAGTCAAATATGCATTTTGGGGGAAAATACAATAGCAGTAAAAGCAGGACGGTATATTTTTCTGATAGAAAAACACAAGGGAGTAAGTGTGTGCATTGGCTTGTAGTGATATTTAAGTAAGATAATACATGTATCTGAAAGAGGAGAAGTGTTGTCTCCCCAGACACTTACAAGCATAATCAGTGACCCCGTGTCCCCCTCTTCCGGAAGGAACCAAGGTCAATGTAAACCCCATGACAATTGGGCCCATGTGATATTACAGGGCTTTACGGGTATAAAAGAGAAAAAGGCTGATATAACGATAGTTCATTTTTCAAATAAAAGAGTTGTATTAGGAAGGGATTCTGTGTTTGCATTAGAATTATGTGAAATTGCTTATAACGGGATGTTGTGAGCCACAACTCCAGCCCACACAGATGAACGCACTCAGAATTTTATTATACAAGCACGAAAACTGTGTCCATCCGAATATCAACCTGTAGTTAGTGACATTGTCAATAATTATTCTGATGAAATTGCAATTGGAGATGAGCCACCTGGGAGGATAGATCGATTTCCCTTTAGCATTGAAACTCGGCAGGCAGAGCTGATCAGGTCAAGGCCTTATAAGGTACCCATTCCATTCCAGGGAGAGATAGAAAGGGAAATTGATAAGTTAAGGGAACAAGGGATAATCGAAGAGAGCGAATCCCCCCGGACTTCTCTAATTGTAGCTGTTAGGCAAAAGGATGGTTCGGTACGATTTTTTGTTGATCATAAGAAGTTGAATGTAGTCATAAGGATAATGCATTTCCATTGCCCTCGATCGAAGAATTACTTGTGAAAAAACGAGATAGTAATTATTTTACAACTGTTGATTTGAAATCTGGATACTATCAAATACCATTCAGGAAGACAGTAAATCTAATATGGCATTTATAGCTAATGGTCAACTATTTCAGTTTAATTTTCTTCCTTTCGGTGTTGAAAATACACCAAGTCATTTCTGTAGAGTAATGATGGCGGTTTTGTCTCCCTTCATTGGCCATAATGTTCATATTTATTTAGACGATATCATAATTATAGGGAAAATGGCCGAAAAAAAAACATAATAAGGATATTCGTAAAGTTTTAAAAGCATTGCGACGTAATGATATGAAAATAATTTTGTCAAAATGCTAATTTTTCTGTATACAGCTCGAATTTTTAGGTTACATAATGACACCAAAAGGTATCCAACTCTGCCCCAGTAAAGTAGCAGCTATTAGAGATTTCCCCAGGCCATGTAACTCTAATGAAGTAGCTTGATTGCTTGGGCTCGCTGGGTATTACCGTAAATTCATAAGAGGTTTTGGAGAGATAGTGAGACCCTTAGATGCTTTGAAGAGCCAAAAAGTAATAAATTGAGGAGGAGAAGAAGAAATGGCCTTTAACCATTTGAAAGCTGCCTTGACTTGCAACGAATTACTGGCATATCCTAGATTTTATCACACGTTTTTAGTGACATCAGATGCGAGTACCGTAGCTATTGGTGGCATAGTTTCTAAACGAGACGATGAAGGCAGAGAGCTATCCATTTGTTTTGCTTCCTGGGCATTAAAAGGTGCAGCAAAGAATTATAGTACATTCAATCGAGAGGCTTTGGCTATTCTTTGGGTTCTAGAGAGGCATCAGTTCTTTTTATTAGGTAAGTCGATTGACTTGCAAAGTGATCATCGCCCCTTATAAAAGTGGTTTAACCTCTCGACCAGCGACATGGATTGAGAGATTGTTAGAATTCAATATAAAGAGTACTCAACACAAGAGGTAAAGCTAACAACGTAGCTGATGCTCTCTCTAGAGGTGCAGTAATAGGGGTAACAACTAGGGCACAAAAGAGGAACGAAGAACCTAACCAAAATATTGAAGTCTTCCATCAAAATAGAGAAAATAGAGAACAGGATGTGAATTCTCCCGAGGAACAAACAGAATATGGTAGCGGAGAGAGAGAGAGAGGGAGAGAGTTGCAGATATTAGTGAGAGAGTGAGAGGTATGAGCATTGAAGGTGAATATATGTGGGTGGCCGATGACATGACTACGGGTGTCCAGAATGAGTGCCTTGATGATACAGGTTTGATTGTCTTGTAAAGTTGGGACATAAGGGAAGTTCGAGAGGGACAGAAAAAAGAGGAATGAAGGGAAAGAGTGCGATCAGTGATTAAAGGGGAATCAGAGAGCTATCCGTCATTTCTGTATGTGCCCCATGAAATTTTTTTTTTTATAGAAAATTATATCTTTTATTGTGCTTATGAGAATAGGGAGGGGAATTTTGTGCACATGTAGTTCTTCCTCCCTGTTTAAGTAATAAAGCTATCCACATTGTATATGCAAGTCCATATGCAGGGCATTTAAGGATTGATAAAACATAAAGGAGAGCACGTTAATCCTTCTTTAGGTTAGGAATGAAAAAATCTATAGATAATTACATAAAAGGATGTAATGCTTGTAATTGTTTCAAAGAATATAAAAACCTGTGATTCGTATTAAATATTATAGAGTGCATATAGATATGGTAGGACTATTTCCTACTGGTTTAACACAACATAAGTATAAATGTGTATTTGTGGATGCATTTACTAAGTACACTCATACTTATGTAATGTTGGATAAATCTTCAAATTCATTAGCCCAAGCGCTGTGTTCTTTCAATAATAGGTTTGGTTGCCCAAAACTTTTGATAAGTTATAATGGTGTTGAGTTTATAAATAAGGTGGTGAAATCAGTCACAGACGTGATGAAAATTGAACACTTTTCAGTGACCGCATATAGGCCTTCAGCAAATGGCTTTGTGGAATCGCATAATAGGGAAAGAGTGCAATTTTACATTACATAGTGGCTGATGACTCCCTTAATTGGCACGCCATGCTTCTTACAGCTAAGCTAGCTTTGAACCTTGCAGATAATGCTTAGGTCCGGGACACGCCTTCCTTTTTAGTGTATGGACAGGATCTTGTGTTACCTTAGACGGTACTCATTAATTCGCAACACTTGCCCAATTATTCAAACGAGCAATACGGTGTATATTTATTAAATCTATTGAGAAGAGTATTGAACACCACTGAAAGGTTTTTAAAAAAAGCTAATGAAAAACACAGCTCAAAGTATGGTGGTCGGTTCAAAACCACACCGGTAAAAGTATTTGAGGGCGACCATGTGTATTTGAAACAATTATAACCTAGGAAACAAAAATTAGAGCCGCTGTAATTGGGTCTGTACCGATTAAAGATGGTTAAATGTAACACAGTTGTGATAAAAAGCATCATTAATGGCGTGGTGTCTGAACATCATCAGGCACACATCATGTGGTGCCTTAGGAGGTATTTTTCAAAAATGTTCCTCCTTACCCCCTGCTTACGTGACATTCCTCAAGTTGATAAGTATAAATTTTTTTTCCTTTGCTGTTGTTGTTGTTTGAACAGACCTCATTCCCTCTTTTGACGGTTTTTTGAAGAAACTTGATGATAACAATGTCTTCTTATGTTGATGCTTATTGTATTGGTAAAATGTTGTGGTAATTTTGCTGAGTGTGGAAATACGTATAGCTTTGCTGAGTTATCCTAAAAATAGTCATAGGTGAGATCCGTCAGGCGGATGCTGTATCATTCTTGTATTTATATGATTCCTAGTTGCTCGGACCCGGGCGGCTTCCAAATGGCAAGTGACTGCGTGATTAAAAGTTCAGCCTTGAGGACA
>NC_090740.1:106514925-106519925 GCF_036898095.1 Palaemon carinicauda | reverse complement strand
GGTCGATGACGGTAAACAGGTAACGATGTCCTTGTGATGTGGGTAGGGGGCCTACAACGTCGACGTGAATGTGTGCGAAACGACGCTGAGGTTGAAGAAAGGTGCCCACTCCTGAATCCGTGTGTCGATGTACTTTGGAAGTTTGGTAAGAAGTCCACGCACGGACCCAATCCTTAGCATCCTTAGAAATGCCGTGCCAAATGAACTTTGCCTTCAGCAGCTGTGCAGTAGAACGGCACGAGGGATATGAAAGGCCGTGGATGAAATCAAACACCTGTCGGCGCATGGGAGCAGGAATCCAAGGTCTCGGTCTACCAGTACTGACGTCACAGAGGAGGGTGGTGTTGGAGTCTTCGAGGGGAAAATCCTCCCAACGGAGGGACGTGCAGGATGTCCTACAAGCTTGATACTCTGGATCCTGTCGTTGGGCTTCAGCCAGGGCGTTTTAATCCAATCCCAGTTGAACGGCAGCCAACGTGTTTCTTGACAGGGCATCGGCAACGGGATTCATTTTCCCAGGGACGTATTGGAGGGTGCAATTGTATTCAGCCACGGCGGAGAGATGTCGGCGTTGACGGGCGGACCAGGCGTCAGACTGTCGAGTAAAGGCGTGCACCAGAGGCATGTGGTCTGTACGAGTGACGAAGGGCGTACCTTCTAAGAAATGGTGAAAGTGACGGACAGCCAAGTGCACCGCCAGCAATTCTCGATCGAAGGTAGAATAACCCGATTCTGCCTTGGACAGTTTTCTGCTGAAGAAAGCCAATGGGCGGGGTGAGCCTTTGACCACCTGCTCGAGTACTGCACCAATAGCGACGTCGCTGGCATCGGTGGAGAGAAGGAGAGGGGCGTGTGGGATAGGAAAAGTGAGAGCCGCAGCAGTTGATAGGGCCTTCTTTGCATTGCAGAAGGCTGCTTCTTGAAGGGGACCCCAGTTCAGGTCCTTTGGCTTGCCCTTGAGGGAGGCGTAGAAGGGAGCAAGAGTGGCGGCAATGGCTGGCAGAAAACGGTGATAATAGTTGATCATGCCCAAGAATTCCTGCAGAGCTTTGACGGTCGAGGGTGTGGGGAAATTCTGAACGGCTGCTACCTTCTCAGGGAGGGGATAGACTCCTTCAGGAGTGATACGGTGCCCTAAGAACGACACTTCGTTGGCGCCAAAGGTACACTTGTCGTACCGGACTACAAGGCCGTTTTGTTGCAGGCGGTCGAGCACGATGCGCAGGTGACGGAGGTGTTCCTCTTTTGAGGAGGAGAACACAAGTATGTCATCCACATAACATACACAGAAAGGGAGGTCCCACAAGATGCCATCCATGAGATGTTGAAACGTTGCCCCAGCATTACGAAGGCCAAAACAGGAGTAATTAAAGGTGTATGTGCCAAACGGAGTGGTGATGGCGGTCTTGGGGATGTCTTCTGGGTTCATAGGCACCTGATAATACCCCTTCAGGAGATCGAGCGTAGATAAAACCTTCGCTTTGTGCAGGTAGGAGGTTACATCGGCAATGTTTGGGAGGGGGTAGTGATCCGGTTCTGTTTGCATGTTCAGGCGCCTGTAATCCCCGCACGGACGGAGGGAGCCGTTTTTCTTCAGAACGATGTGTAAGGGTGACGACCAGGGGCTGGAGGCCTATTGGCAAAGGCCCATTTTCTGCATTTCGGCGAACGTCTGTTTGGCGGCTGCCAATCGTTCCGGTGCTAGACGTCTGAATTTTGCGAAGACTGGGTGTCCCGTCGTCTTGATATGGTGATAAATACCGTGCTTGGCAGGAACCGTGGGCGTTTGACGAAGTTCTGGACGGAAAACTTCCGGGTACGACGTGAGGAGGTGGGCGTAGGCATCCGTGGGTGCGCTGATGTGGAGAGCGAGGTTAGAGGGGGTGGGTTGAAGAGATGTCGACAAGTACGGGTCTGCGTTGACCAATCGTCGGTGGGCGACATCGACCAGAAGGTGAAAATGAGAGAGGAAATCCGCACCGAGGATTGGCATTGTGACGTCAGCAACGAGAAACTTCAAATTGAATTTACCGTTTCCGAACGATAATGTGAGGTTCTCGTAACCGTAGGTGGGTATTGCAGATCCGTTGGCAGCTACCAAGCGGACGTCAGCAGATGTAGATAGACTACGTTGTGCCTTGAAGAGTTTCCTTGGCAAAAGAGAACGACAAGCACCCGTGTCTACCAAAAATCGCACGCCCGTTCCTGCATCCTGTAAAAAGAAAAGATTAGAAACATGGGAGGCCACCGCCACAAGCGATGGCCTACTTACACGTTTTTTTGGCCACTGACAATCTTTGGCACATTTCTTCGCGGTTGCCCCGAATCTGAAGTGGTAGTAGCAAAACTGCGGCGGATGGGAGGTCGTTCGCTGGGGCGTGAGCGATTGGTGGGTGGTGGGCGGCTTTGTCGCCGCTTTGGCACGTCACGGGGTAGGCGTGTATGTCCTACGGCATTCATGTCAGCTTCGGTTGACGTTGAATAGGCATCCTCGTCGTCAGAGGTGGCGGCGTTGATGGAGGTCTTGAAGTGGCTGTCCATAAGGGCGTCGGCTTTGGTCATTAAGTCCTTTATGGGTAAACTATCGACATCGGGTATGGCAGCGCGCACAGGTTCAGGTAAACGGCGTATCCAAAGGGCACGGAGTAGGTTCACCTCACGAGGAGAGCCTTCTGCGGCAGGTTGAAAGCGAGCGATACTATTCATTTCCCCGAGGGCAAGCGAAGCCCTTTGGTCCCCTAACGGTCATTGCGAGAGCTGAAAAAGCTTTGCTATACGGGCGGCTGGCGACGGCGAGTACTGCTGCAGAAGGTATGATTTGAGGTCGTCATACGCTATTGGGGTGTCTCCTTGTTCACAAAGCCAGTCGAATATTTCTGGGAAGGTGTCCTCGGGTATCGCCGCGAGAACATAATCCGCTTTAGTGGTTGAGCGAGTCACGCCCCTGTTACGAAAGTGGACTTCTGCGCGCTGAAACCGAGCAAACGCCTCTCCGCTGGCAAACGATGAAAGTTTGAATGGAGCGGCCGCAGCACCAACTGCCGTAGAGTCCGCCATAGTACCAACGATGAAGGGGCGAGGGGGTGGGGGTGGAAGGCGGTGGGAGCGAGTCAACTTCCGGGGTCACCAATGTGACTCAAAGGCAGATTGGAAACGACTGAGTTATTTATTAAGGAACACTCTTCTTTATATACAAAACCTCAAGGCAACAGGACATGACCTGTTCGAGAGACAGATAATGTTACTGAGCAAAACAGAGATATGATCATTCAGGTTCTTTTTAGTGCGAGGGAAGAGCGCAGATACAAGCATAATATATGCAAAATAATTATGTACAATTGTGTGACACACGGTTGGTACATAGGGTTCTGATTAGAGACCCAGAGGCATCCCATCTCCACAGGGAACACTGGGGTTGGTGTGGGGAGGGGGGGGGGAGGGGGCAGGTTGGCCAGGCTTGTGATCTTTCCAAAATTGGTGGAAAGGAGATGCATCAAAAACATTATTTTGGTGGTTTTCAAGAAATTAAAAATTATGACAAGTATAAAGAAAATAAGAAAGGAGGGAACCAGAGGAAAAGAAAAATAATAATAATAATAATAATAATAATAATAATAATAATAATAATAATAATAATAATAATAATAATAATAATAAAAACATAGTTTTGCATAGAAAATTCATAGCTTATATAATAATTTTATAGTTTTAATTGAGATTTATTTGTTGAAGAAAAATTGGTTCCCGTAATATACAAGCTACCTTAATTTTCAGAGTTACCCTGTTGTTTCACTCACTAACTAATAAGTACCATTTGAAATGAATCCCACAGTTACAAAGCGACTAACGTGATTATAGAGAAATTTTACGGCGGAAATGAGGACCTGAAAATTTCCGGTATAGAGCTGCATTAATTTTCCTCTCTAATGCATTGTTATTTTCTGTACTTTCTACCTTTTGCTGAAGGCAAGGGCGACGAATGCTTTTTTTCCTTTTTTTCCTCGTCAAGAGAAATAAAAAGTAAAGTAGAAAATGAATCCAGAAAAAAAATAAAAGAGAATAAAACAGAAAGGACTAAACTGGGATTTTTAACTCTTTGTGACGGAAGGGATTAGATAGGAGAGCATAACACTGAAAAAGCAGTAATAGTTATAGAAACAAGGTTGAATATTGAAAGAATCAAAACGAAATTATAGAAACAGGAATGAAAATGATAGGCTTTGTGTTTTGTGTAGTGAGGCAAATGGTACAACCAAGCATATGTTTAGCTGTAATGAATGAAGAAAATTTAGAAGCATAGAACTGGGAATTTTAGAACATCCAACTAAAGATGATGCCCGATATATAAGACAGGCCCTCGAAGTTACAAGTAAAAGTATACAAGCTATGCTGTCTGTGAAGGAGCTAACTGTACCAACCGTGTGTCACACAATTGTACATAATTATTTTGTATATATTATGCTTGTATCTGCGCTCTTCCCTCGCACTAAAAAGAACCTGAATGATCATGTCTCCGTTTTGCTCTGTTCGTGAGACAGACAAATGTTACAGAGCAAAACGGAGACATGATCATTCAGGTTCTTTTTAGTGCGAGGGAAGAGCGCAGATACAAGCATAATATATACAAAATAATTATGTACAATTGTGTGACACACGGTTGGTACATAACTAATGATAATGAATTTTCTCCTATTTGCAGCACTTCTCACGTGTTACGCTTCGCTTAGTATTGTGCCCACAATCAGTGTTATTCAGAGAGCAACAAGTGACCTTGAACCTGGAACGGAGTACAAAGAATTTGTTTGAATTCTGCCAATTTTTTAGTAATACGTTTTCATTTAGATCACAATTGGAGAAAGGTGTGAATTTAACCTTTAATTACATTTGTGTTTTTTACTTCCTTTTCTCTTGATATTACCTCTTCTATTAAAAGGCAATTACATATAAATGTATTTTTCTACCACTATTCATATCTGAGTTTTTGATGATATATAAATTCA
>NC_090740.1:106487425-106499925 GCF_036898095.1 Palaemon carinicauda | reverse complement strand
GGCACTTTTAGCTTACATGAAAGCTTTCATGCAGGGGAATCAGCAATATGAGCTGATGATGTTTAAAAATTTTCGTGAAGAGATCCAGCCTTCGAAAATGCAAAAGGAACCGAATAAGAATAAAGTCTGGCCTTCCCAGCTACCTTATTTAACGCAACAAAAGCCCTGGAGGTATGCTGGCCACGCAGTGCTTTCTGAGGGTATTCTGCACATTGACGAATTTCGAGACCGGTAGCAGATCTTGACTTTTACCCAGACATTGATGATTACCCCTTTTGCTACGTGAAGTTAGCTGAAGGGGTTCCGTTTAGAGATGACATCATCCCTAAAAAAACAATCCTTTTGGAACAAACAAGGGCTGAACACCTGGCAGTGAAAGAAAGCCATTCGTAAGGGTAAGCCTCTCCTAGCATTGAAAGAGTGCAAAGCAGTGTCATTGATCCTCCCACATGAGGCCACCCACTGGGTCAATGTCCAGTTTACTTTTGCCGAGGGTAAACTGGATAAGGATGTGGCCAGCCACCAGTTTAAGGAGTAACTGCCCAGGGTTCCCGAACACCTTCTTAAGGCTAAAATGGAAACCAGAGAGAGGTTATCAGCTTCGATGTCTCTGCAGTGCTTCATGGAGATAATGATTGGGAATTTTACAGATGCACCAGTTTTTCCCTTGTTGGCAAAGACTCATCTTGCCACCTTTATGAAGGATCTCTATGCTTTCTTTCAGGCCCGTAGAGCCTGTGGAGAGCATGTACTTGCCTCAGCTACTATCCGCCACGAGCCGAAACGTCACATCGATTCTAGCATATGGGGAAAAGACCTTTTTTCTCAGAAATTGGTAAAGAGGGTTATGAATAAAGCTGTGGCTGAGAACAAGAGCCTGTTCCAGAAGTGGGGGATCTCTTTGAAGAGGAACTACACCCCTGGGGTAGGACTACAACTTAAGAGGTCTTGTAAACCAACCTACCATCAGAAGTTGTTTGCTCCATCGACCGCCGCAATTACTCAGACTGTTTACGCTGTACGTCAGCCCATGGTGACACAGTCCGCGGCCTTCAACCCTGTGTATGAACAGGGGTCGTCGTCATTTTGTTTTCGTAAGAGAGAAAGAGGGGGCGGAGGCCGCTCTGACAGAGGAGGTCGGTCCAGGGGTCACGGACATCGAGGCAGCAGATGAGGAAGAGGTGCACGTTCTCAGCACAAACAATGAAAGTCTCCAGTAGGGGACAGCTGGCCCTGTTGAAGGACTGTTTGTCATTCAGTCCTTTGGCACTGAGCGTTATTTCCAACGGCTTGGGTTAGAAGTGGATGCGACAGCTACCAAAGCTCAACACCTCACCTGGAACAATACGTATAGGACCTTTTGAATAAAAGAGTTATCTGTTGCACGAGATCTATGAGATTTCAAGGTCTTCTATTTTGTGTGCCAAAGAAAAATTTGAACATACCTCGAACTATTTTTGACTTGTCCCGTCTAAACCTGTTCATTCAGTGCAACAGGTTCCGAAGGCTGACTATTTTCCAAATATGGACCTTACTTCCCCTGGAGGCTTACACTGTCTCTATAGATCTTACCGACACTTATTGGCATCTTCTGATAGGTCGACACTTCTCCCCCTACCTTGGTTTCAGCCTGGAGAGAAATGGCTAAGTATTCATAGCTATACCATTCGGGGTCAACAAAGCTCTGAGGACTTTCACGAAACTTATCGACGCAGTCGTTCAGCAATTTCTGGAAAAGGCCTTCAAGTAGCGGCGTACCTGGATGACTGGCTAGTGGGGGCTGCTTCGGCACTGGAGTTCTTGGAAGCAGCCATTCGAGTTGTATGGTTCCTTCAGTCTCTCGGCTTTCAGATCAACTTCAAGAAATCATGACTGACCCCAGCTCAAGACTTCCAGTGACTGGGGATTCATTGGAAGCTCAAGTCTCATTCCCTACCTACTCCTCTCTCCAAGAGGAAGGAAATAGCAAAGTAAGTCAGGTCTCTGATCAAAATGGGGATGATCACCAGGCGACGCCAGGAGAGGGTTCGAGGATCTTTGCAATTTGCCATGGTAACGAAACCTGTCCTCAAAGTACGTATCAAGGATGCAAGAAGAGTCTGGGAACAGAGAGCTCCAAAGCTCTTCGCGACCATCAGAAACAGATCCTGGTTTTACTGTGCTGGTAACTTTGACTGTGGTCCACTGCCTAAAGTCTGTCACAGACAGTACTGTTGCGCATTCCTCCTCCAGTAGTGGCACTTCATACGGATGCCTTGTTGGATTGTTTGTAGGTTGGGGGTTGGGGGAGTCATACCCCACTCAGGAAAGTGCAAGGTGGTTGATCTCAGAAATTTCAACAATTCCACATCAATATTCTGGAGGCCATGGTAGTCTTCTTATCCCTCAAGAAACTACACTTGAAGAAGAACATTCATATCGGTCTAGTCCTCGACAGCAAGGTGATAGTCTATTGCATCAACAGACAAGGGTCGAGGTCTCACCAAATAAATCACATAATTCTAGCCATCTTTACGTTGGATCAGATAAAAGGTTGGCACCTGTCAGCATCCTACCTTCAGGGAGTATGAAAAGTGATGGCAGATTCCCTCTCGCACAAAACCTCTAGAGAAGGAGTGGTCTCTTGACATAAAATCATTCTATTTCGTGCAGGATCAAGTCCCTGGACTTCAAGTGGATCTGTTAACGACAAGTCTCAACAAGAAACTTCCCTGCTATGTAGCACTGAATGTGGATCAAGCAGCAGTGAGCATGGACGCGATGTCCCTGGATTGGAATTGTTGGACGAAGATTTACCTGTTTCCACCATTCAACCTCATCATGAAGGTTCTGGACAAGTTTCTGTCTTTCAAAGGGACGGCGGCTCTAGCTGCTCCTCTCTGGCTGAAGAGCAACTGGTTTCCCATGGTCACAGAATTCAATCCCAAGTTGGTGCCGTTGCCCACCCCGATTCTGTTCCAGTAGATACAGCGGGAGATTATCTATGCTTCACCATGGAGAATGAACAACCTTCATCTCATGATTTTTTCACCTTAGCCATGGAAAGGACGTTCCAAATTCAACGTGATAAGTTGGAGTTTGCAGAAAATTATAAGACGTCTACCAGCATGACTCAGTATGAAACGTCATGGAAGAAATGGATCAAGTATGTCAAAGACATGAATCCAGGATCAATTAAATTTGATTTTTGTTTAGGTTTCCTGACTTATTTGTACGCGCACGCTTTAGCTTCCTCCACAATCTCGTCGTACAAGTTGGCCCTTGCTAGACCTATACTATACCCCTTTGATATCGATTTTAACTGTGATCTCTTCAACAAAAATCCGAAGGCTTATGCACGGTTACGGCCTTCGGCTCCACCGAAGCCTATCTCTTGGTCTTTCGACAAAGTTTTACAATTCGCATTGGACATAAAAAATCAAACAGCATCTATTCATGATCTTACTCAGAAAGTCCTCTTTTAATTTGCAATGGCTTCTGGTGCTCGTATTAGTGAAATTGTGTCCCTTTCTAGAGATGAGGGCCACATTGAATTTGTGGATAATGGTGAGGTTGATGTATACCCTGATACCACTTTCCTAACTAAGAATGAACCTCGTTTTAAATGTTGGGGTCCATGGAAAATAGTTCCCCTACCAGGTGATCCCTCTCTGTGTCCATTGCAGTGTTTAAAAGTGTATTTACTAGCAACAGTGCAGTTTAAAGGTGGTCAATTGTTTAAGGGGGAAATGGTGGGATCAGATTTGTCTCTGAAACAGTTAAGAGCGAAAATTACTTATTTCATGGCTAGTATGCCATCGGGTCTTGACCCTAGGAAAGTGGCTTCCTCATTGAGCTTTTTCCAGTAAGTGTCCTTTGAGGGACTCCAGGCATATACTAGTTGGAAGTCCACTAGGGTTTTATTCAGGCATTATCAGAAGCAATTGGAGGTGATACGTCATTTTGTGATGTCTGTGGGAAGTGTTATCAAATCCGCTGCATCGGCGTAGCCCACAATGCGTCCTAGGGCACTCTTCCATCTTGTTGTTTGCAATGAGTAGACAATGAGTTTCAGTTTCAGGAACGCAGAAAAATGCAATTAATCATTCAGTGCTATAAATGACCTGTTTAAATGTTGATTGGAATATATTTCAATTTATTTGGTTGATTATCCCTTTTGTTATACATATATGATAATGTGTCTATTGATCAATTTATATTGTCATGAGTTCCCTACAGCTCTTTGTGTCATGTTTTTGGTTCCCTAATGTTACCATCTGTCTGGGTAAGGTTGGGATGTATTATTTAGTACAAAACATATTTTCTATATGTCAGTAATGGGGTTTACTTATAATTCTCTGCATTGATTCTTATAAATAAAAGTCTGTGAACTTTTACATGCCTTTTATTTTAAGCCCTATTATTACTTTAGCGGCAATGAATTTAGTGGGCCTCTATTATTATCCTTCCTAAACATATTAAATTTAATTATATTGATGGGTATTTGTTCAATACGTTTTACCTACGATGCCTCCTTCAGTTTTGGGTTCTCTAAGGTTCCCAACACGGAAATAAGACGCCTTTCCTATCATGGAGGGTGGTCATTTGGCCCTATTTACCTCCCTAACAGGTCATCCTACCTGTCAATACTGCCTCTGTATTGTTCTGGAATAGATTTTCGAGACTTATCCCTATGCTTTCACGGAGTAACTCTGTTAGCGCGTTTCGGTATTGGAACCTCTTTTCGAGGCCTCCTACCAAGTCATAGGTGATTCTCTGGTACACTTCCATCAGGACGACAGGGCTCAAGACCAATAAACGGATTTTGACGTAGGGAAAATCCAATTTTAGGTGAGATAGCCATGTCGTCCTGATGGCCCACCCGTTACGTTGTTCCTCCCCGATTCCTCGTAGGATATCTCTTTTCACGGTAGTTACGATGCTATGTGGAATGAGTCATCAGAGACGAACGGGGGCAACATAGGGAGAGAGGATATGTAATGGCTCTTCACTTATCCTTCCTCCTGGTTGACTAGACTGGGTAAAGTCTCTTGGGGGTGCAGATATCTATGGTTATCTAGGGATACATCCCTGATTATACATAATATCTTCGGATAGTCGTTCCGGGGGTTAGAACCCTGTGATACCTGACGGTAATTCTCTTTTCTCTTGTAATGTCCCTCGTAGAAATAGTATACAGTAGGAAGCTTCCGAAGGGACCTTCCATCAGGACGACATGGCTATTTTATGCAAAAATTGATTTCTCCTACATCAAAATCTGTTATATATGTATATATATATATATATATATATATATATATATATATATTTATATATATATATATATATATATATATATATATATATATATATATATATATATATATATATATATATATATATATATATATATATATATATATACACATATATATACATATATATATATATATATATATATATATATATATATATATATATATATATATATATATAATATATATATATATTATAACCAAGAAATTGAAAAATAAAAATTCTTGATTGGGGTTACTACTTTCGTCCATTTGGCACATCAACTTACTCAACAAAGGGAAAACATATGCAAAGACATCGTATTCATACAGGATAAGGGGATCCAACAGGTGTCAATTTCTTAATAATTCCGGAAAAGTTAAATTCTAGATAAAAGGATAATACCTGATTAATGGAAAACAGACCAGGGCATAGATTCAGATTTTTACCTTTGGTACAGGATAATAAAAAGGATTCAATAACAATTCTTTAGATATAGTCCCTTACATGGATTATTTTATTCTTAATCAAGATGTATTTTAACTTACAATTATATTTAAACATTACCCTAATGTCTAGTTTTTTATTTTTTTTCAAAAGGGGTATAACATCTTAAAAACAATCATGCAATGGCAAACAAAACATATTATTGGTGTTGGGGATACCAAGAATTTATTTATTTATTCATTGAAATAGCTACAACAAAGTAGATAACAGCTTTGATAGCAGATTCATTCAATGTTCAGAAAATATATTTTGGAAAAAAATGAACTTTACACACGATTTTCCAAAATATATTTTCTGAACATTGAATGAATCTGCTATCAAAGCTGTTATCTACTTTGTTGTAGCTATTTCAATGAATAAATAAATTCATAAACTTATTTATGTCAGCTGCAGAAGCATTTTATAACCCAAGATACCTTTGAGGTATTTCCTATATTCCATGTAGCTTCTGAATCCATACGGCAGAAATTTATTCTCCATCTCTGATGTGTGATCTTGTTTTCCATTTATCTAAATCTTTATTCATCACATATCTATTTTATTAGACGTATAAATAGGAAGTATATCCTAGCAAATCCATGTTTGCCAACGGTTAAATAAGCGGAGGAGCAACCTGTAAGAGTAATAAGAACTTAAGGTGTGGAGGATATACCCCTTCAAATCTTGAGTAAGTCACTAGGAGCAGGGTGGCGGACTGGATATATGGCAATAGACAAAGGTGACTCTTCAACTTTTACTCCTGACGCCTGGCGGATGATCTTACTTGGATTAGTAAGGACCGGCAGGGGTCACTTACCTTAGTTAGATAGGCATTGCCCATCACAACTAACTGAATAACATTTGATAAATCAAACCAATGAATCCTCTATAGACTTAGATAATGAAAAGAAGAGGTAACAGAATGTTCACCCTTCCCATTCATAGCGGGGTAAAAGAGAATCTCCCGGTATATAATTAATAAAGATAAAAATGGAAAATTTTTAATTGGCATGGATGAACCTTGAATCGGGGTTGGAAAATACAGCAAGTGAAGAATTATATTCTGAAATTTATTTTAGATATCCTAGCCCTGAGTGAAACGCATTGTAAGGGGACTAGTAAGAAAACTTTACACCAATGTAATATACACACACACACACACACACACACACACACACATATATATATATATATATATATATATTTATATATATATATATATATATATATATATATATATATATATATATATATATATATATATATATATATATATATATATATGATAAATTTTGCACATTTTTACGTGTTTTTCATATTCAAATAAGCCATATATATTTTAGATATATTAATGTCTGGATTCTCTTAACGACCTCGGGATCAGAGCCCCAGGCGAAATCACACAAAGACAAGAGCTTGGCTCCGGCCGGGAATCGAACCCTGGTCGGCAAGCTTATATAGACAGTGTCTGTCTATATAAGCTTGCCGACCAGGGTTCGATTCCCGGCCGGAGCCAAGCTCTTGTCTTTGTGTGTCTGTCTATATAAGCTTGCCGACCAGGGTTCGATTCCCGGCCGGAGCCAAGCTCTTGTCTTTGTGTGATTTCGCCTGGGGCTCTGATCCCGAGGTCGTTAAGAGAATCCAGACATTAATATATCTAAAATATATATGGCTTATTTGAATATATATATATATATATATATATATATATATATATATATATATATATATATATATATATATATATATATATATATATATATATATATATATATATATATATATTCAGTGAGTATAGGTGGCGCGGAACAGAAAGGGTAGTAATAATGATGACAGTATGAGTTGTAAATATTAGATTGTTACTTACACGTTCAGAATGAAGAAGTGTAATATGAGTATTATAGTTAGCTATGCACCAACAAAAAAATGGTGAGATCCAAGACAGAGAAAGATAAAAATTGTAATTGGTGACTACAATGCTAAAGTTGGAATATTCAAGGTATAAAGAATGTGATTGGTGTTGAGGGTCTTGGTGTAGTTGCAAATGAAAATGAAGCACATTTCATAAGTTTTTGTTCAACAAAAAATATCTTGTCATCGGAAGAACTCTTTTCCAGCACAAGGACATCTACAAATGTATGTAGACGCAACCATGTGGCAATTAGAGAAAAAAAGAGAAAAAAAATAGATCACATAGCCAATAATAAGTAGAGAAGGAAGACTCTGAAAAATGTCATAAGCTTTAGAGGTGCAGATATTGGTAGTGATGACCAGCTCTTCATTGCAACACTGGAATTAAAACTGAAAACACCCAAGAGAAATGTTGTTAGAATATTTAGGTTTGATACAACATGCTTCTGGAAAATGAGCAGAGAAACATTTGCAATTGAATGTAGGAATTGATTTGAAGTGTTAGAGACTTTAAGAGACAAAGTACAGTCAATTAAGGAAGAACAATGTGATACTAAGGACATATATCAGTCAGTAGGAAGTGAAGTTTTGGAACATGTAATTACAAGGAGAAAGCCATGGATATCAAATAATATTTGGAATACAACAAAAAGGGGATGAAGACGGAAATTGATTGTTGAAAGTTTGCGGGGAGGTGATGAAATTTACAAAGTAGAGCAAGATAAGTATTTCAGTATTGACAGTGAGCCCAAAAGAAAGGACAGGAATGATTAGAGAAAATATTCAGACTGGAAAGCAGATTAGTCTGACAATGATATAAATTTGGGGAGTAGCTATGGTGTAAGAATCGCTGATAGAATCATTAATGGAATCCATATGGGTGCAAAGAAAAAGATGCATATACCCATCAAAAGGAGGGATGGATCTGCTGTAACATCAGCGAATTGAGACAGGCAACGTTGGATGTAACACTTAAGGGAAGTCATTAATAGGAGATAAGACGGGAATAATTTGATTGATATACCTGAAGCGTATGGAGACCTTAATGTACCCATGAATAAATTCATTGTGTTTGAAGTCGAAACTATCATTGAAAAAACTCAAGATATGGAAATCCTTGATTACGCTAGAATAACAGCTGAGATGAAACTGGCTGAGAATCAAGTGATCCCAAGAATACTTGAAAACTTATTTTATAGAATGTGGCATGAAGAAGAAAAACCTGACGAATGAGAGCCAGGAGCAGTGGTTAAAAAAAAAAAAAATAGACCGGACAGATTACAATAATTACAAAGGCATCGTACTTACGACAGTTGTTATGAAGATATATAGTATGCTTACTTCAGAGACACTAGAGAAAATTAAATGAAAAACTGAGATACGAACAAACAGGATTTTGAAAAGGTAGAAGTTGTACTGACCAAATTTTCATTATAAGATATGTTGTAAGGTAATGCGTAGTATATAAAAATCCATTTCTGATGTCATTTGTAGACTATGAAAAAGTCTTTGATAGTGTACTCCAAGGGAATTTGTTATCTCCAATGCTGTTTATCCTCCTCGTGGATTTTGTAATGCGTAGAACAGTTGGAGATGGTGGAGAAGGATTAGATTTGACTGGTAATAGGAAATTAGCTGACTCAGAGAATGCTGAAGATGGTATCTGTTTCAACAGTATACCACAAGACTTACAAAGCTTCCTTACCAGATTGCACGAAATATCACATGATGGTGGGCTTCAGATGAATAGAAGAAAGGCAGAGATGATGAGAACAGAATATGTAATGGAAGAAATATTGTAGGAAGGAGAAAGGATTATTGAGGTAGAATCATTCAAGTATTTAGGAGCTATGATCTCCAATGCAGGGGCATTAGAATTGAAGTTTAGTGGAAGACTGAAGACTGAAGACAAAAAAAAAAAAAAATATCAGACCATGGTTAGGTTGAGTGAAATTTGGAAATCAATTGACTGAAATTATATATAAAAAGCAGGCTGTATATCACTTTGGCAAGATATGTGTTAATGTATGAACATGAGTCATGGCATGACAGTGAAACACTCTCTAATATATCTAGTAGATTTGAGAACAAAACTCTCAAAAGAATATTGGGAGTTGAATGGCCGGACAGAATTAGATATGAAATTATAATAGTGATCACTCGAGTGCCAAATGTGGATGAGATTATGGTGAGGGATAGATGGAGATAGTTTGGGCATGCTCACCGCACTCCCAAGAGAGATTAGTTCACCAAACTTCCAACTGGGCTCCACATGACACTAGAAGAGTTGGAAGACCCAGGCATACATAGCTGACAACTACGAAGCGTCAAGTGGGAGATGATGAGTGGAGAATTTCTGAATTAAAAGCTCAACATAGAGACGATTGTCTAATTCTAACTGAGGCTATTGCGTCAATAGGCATAGGAGGAAATTTTAATGATAAATAGTTACATTTGATGTAAAGATGCCTATTAATATTAAGTACGATATTCCAGTTTGTGATAGCACAAACAGAATTTATGTGATATTTATGGCATATCATCACTTTTTTATATTCTCCTTATGCTTATAGTATCCAGCTTTTCCGACTAGGATTGTAGCTTAACCAATGAAAGAAAATAATAATAATAATAATAATAATAATAATAATAATAATAATAATAATAATAATAATAATAATAATAATAATAATAATAAAATCAGGAGAGCAGAAACGATTTAATTAAAAAAAAAAACGACAGGAGCATTGAGACCACAATTTGTTATATTTGAAACGTGTTTTATAGCTTTCAAAATAGCCTAACTTCATTATTGTTAATAAATTCCCTGGTATGATGGAATTGTAATACAGGTTTTCAACCATGATTGTTTTTTTTTTTTTGTTTTTTTTTGGGGGGGGGGGGCAAGTTTAATTTCACTCCATAATTTGAAAAAAAAAATCATGCTAATTATGCTTTCAAATTTTGGAAATGTTCTTTGCTTTATTAATTTCAACATGGATATTGTGATTGCATATGTAATTTTTGGAATAAAAATTTTACATAAAACAATTCCCATAACCTAAATATTACTCACTTTCTCTGAAACTTGTTTCCTAATGTTACCAGTTTCTGTAACTTTTTTCACTTGGTTACATGTATTTATCAAAGTTCTGTTATCCTATTTCTCTGGAATTCATTAACAGTCATTGATATATTTATTCACTGTTGAAACTTTCAGCAGTTGTCAAACAAGAAATATTAATTGGTTTTGTAAGATATCAAGAAACGAAAAGGTATACGACAAATTTTAGCTTATCGTCATTGGTGCATTATTTAAAAGAAAGAAACTTCATCCAAATAATCGTTACCTTCTTTAAAATGTCAACAGACGAAGTCTGTGGATAGATATATTTCATAAAAATATCATTGTAATTTATTTGTGGTATACAATTCTTGTCCTTTTTCCCTTTATCTGGCGTTTTCATTTCCTGTTTAATGTGGTGAATAAGAAGTAAGGTAACCTTTAAACTTTTCTTGACACAAAGTTCTACGTAAAAGAGAGAGAGAGAGAGAGAGAGAGAGAGAGAGAGAGAGAGAGAGAGAGAGAGAGAGAGAGAGAGAGAGAGAGAGAGAGAGAGAGAGAGAATAGGATTTTTGATACACCACGGGTCTTCAAATATATGGTAATTTTTTTTATTTGTTTATTTTTTTTTTTTTCAAATACCGGTGTTGGATTAAGGTTGGAAGGAATACAGTGAATCAGAATAAATTTTAGATTCAGCCTTTTGTAAATTTGAAGAGTTCCCCATCTCATGGGGATTACTGAGATATTATCTATAAATCTGTAAAACATGAAACACTTCTCATCCCTCAAAAAAAAATATATATATATATATATATATATATATATATATATATATATATATATATATATATATATATATATATATATATATATATAAGAAGAAAAAAAAATTCTTAGGGAATACTAACGCCAACATTGCCGTAAATGATACTTCTAGTGTCTTGCGGTTATTAATGATGATGTCAAGAAACTTCCCTACACCGAAGACGAGCTCAAGCACCTTTCTTTAAATCTTCTTGAAAATTGCTTCAATAAATTCCAGATTATGAACCACTATAACACCGGAATGAAACTGAAGAGTAGAATCGATTGAAATATATAGAAACACAAAGCAGTGGATCTTTGTGAAGACACTAGGGGCAGAAGAAACTCGATAGGATCTCTACAAAAAGATTAGATCTCATGCTGATAACTTTCTTTTTCTATTATTAAAGATTAGGTGTTTATTGTGACAAGCCAACAGTCCTCTCGATTATAATTCTACTGAAAATTCTTCCAGAAGTTACTTTTTCAAAGTTTGCTGTATAAAGAAATCGGTGCCTCTATGTTGGATATTTTTGAAATAAAAAACTAGAAACCGTTTCATGATAGGATTTAATAATAATGGTGAAACTACTGTATTTTAAGGTGAAAAAAAAATTATAATTTTAGGTTCTTTTAGGTTCATCGACTGCTATTAAAAAAAAAAATATCAAGGGTTAATACCTAATGTTACAAGTATTCGAGTGTGAATGGACAATAGAGAGATTGGCCGTAAAAGCCATTTTCATGTATCATCCTCATCAGAAACAAAAGTGGATAAAGAAGAAAAAAAAATCTGACTGAAAGGGACACAGACAATCACTAAACTAGGGTCCTACTTCCCTTGGCAAACGAATTACGTGATTGGTTTGCGCAGAAGATTCAATCTGACAATTCTGTCAGTCCGTGTTTTTATATCTACTTTTCTTTCTAAACTATATACAGACAAGAGATGACAGGC
>NC_090740.1:106477425-106482425 GCF_036898095.1 Palaemon carinicauda | reverse complement strand
TCTCATTTTAGTATAAACAGAGAATATATGTGCACATTTCAAGAGTTGCAGCAGCTTATAACAGATAAAACAGGATAGATAAAGAACACTTATTGAATCAATATACTTGGATGGCACAATTAAACAATTCATAGTACCACAAACAGTCAAAAGTGTGTTTTCTTTGAAGATCTGGTGTATTTTGCCTCGGCGATGTCACGCAAGAGCATCCAGCAGAAGTCTCCCATCATGCCGGAGTTCCATTTGCCTTGATAGTTTCTCTACATCTTCGTAATGTCTTGGTGGAATCTTTCTCCATGCTCATCACTCACTGCTCCAAGGTTTGGCTGGAAGAAGTTGAGGTGGGAAGGGAGAAACTGAATCTTGAGTGACATCTGGCACCCCATATCCTCGTAAGATTTTAGCAACTTTTCAATACAGGCTTGGTAATCTGGTATGCGTGTGTTACCAAGGAAGCCACTACAGACTGACTTGAATGCTTCCCATGCTCCCAGTTCCTTTAAGTTAAGAAGCTCCTCAAAATCAGTATCCTTCAGCACTTCTCGGATCTGAGGTCCGACAAAGATGCCCTCTTTGAGCCTAGCAGCACTAACACCTGGGAACACAGTAGACAAGTGTTGGAAGGCAGCACACTTTTTGTCTAATGCCTTCACGAAATTTTTCATCAAACCAAGCTTGATGTGAAGAGGAGGAAGAAGCACCTTATTCATATCCACCAGAGGATTCCCCTTGACGCTGTGTTCGCCAGGAACAAAAGTGATTCTAGACCCCCCAGTCTTTCTGCTTGTCATGCTGGATATAGCTCGACTATTCCATCGACAGAGGAAACACCAGTACTTTGTGAAGCCCACTTGCATACCCATAAGAAGACCAATGACCTTGAAGTTCCCAAACAGACTCCATCGGTACTCGCTGTACTTAATAGTTTCTAAAAGAAGCTCCTTATTTTCATAGGACTCCTTTAGATGGACAGAGTGTGCAATGGGAATCCTGCGATATTTATTCCTGTTGTACAGAAGCACAGCCTTGAGACTTCGCTTTGAAGAGTCTATGAAAAGACGCCAGTCTGAAGGATTACGTGGCAAACCAAGGGACATGAACAAGCCAGGTATGTTTGTGCAGTAGCACAAATGGTTTTCCATGTCGAAAAAGGAAGCAAGGTCTTTGTTCCGATTCCTGAAACTGGTGATCCTTGCATCTTCCTGGACTAGGTTCCACTGTTTAAGCCAAGAAGCCAAGAGCTCTGACTGCTGTTTTGACAGATACAAATCACGAGCAAGATCATTCAGGTCTTCTTGAGTGATCCAGTGTGGCTCGTTGCCACTTGTTCCTGAATATGTAGACTCAATATCTTCCAGAGATATTGACTTGGCAGAATCCTCCATTGAAGGCATTCCTTCATCTGAGGAGGAAAGAAGATCCTTATTTACTGGAGGTGTGGGTACAGGAAGATCATCTGAATGGGGAACGGGTCTCATAGCTGATGGAAGGTTGGGATATTTGATCTTTTTCCTAGAAGATGCATTAAAACCAGTTATATTAGTTAAACACAAATAACAATTATCTGCGTGGCTTTGTGCCTCTCTCCAAACCATCGGGACTGCAAAGTTGAATGCCGCTTTCTTGCCATCAAACCATGCAGTTAGTCCATTGTAGCAGGGTTTATAACAGATGTGTGGAGCCGAAGACTTGTCCTAATCACCAATTTTACAGTCAAAATAGTGAAAGTAGGCGGTTCTGAGGAGGGAAGTGATGGTTCGACGCTGTAGAACTGTTGTGAAGTCCCCATACACGTAGCAGAAAGAATTGGCCTTGTTGAGGCATCCTCGATGTTTTGACGTGCTTGAAGCCATTGGAGAATCTGAAAAAATAACAAAGTAAAACTAAATCATATGCAAGGCAATAAAATCTGCATTGGAAAATGTAATACTAATATTTAGCTACCTGAAAGATGTGTAACACGATAGTTGAGGAACACCAACCTCCTAGGCCACCTGCGAGACAACCTCTTCCAATGACTGCCAAAGCACTACTGAGTGTGGATTGAGACCTGCTGCCCTAACTGCCAAAATCTGTCTTGATATATAGTTATATATACAATGTAATGCAATCACTTACATTTAATGCATAATAACTAAAAAATAAGCCATAAGTCTCACAATATTAGAATTAACCTTGAATGCATATACGCATTTATGTACCGTATATGCACAAAATGCACACTATGCATATCTAAAAAAAAAAAAACTAGAGGTGATGAGTAAGAAAAGATTTCAAATTTGAATTCAGCACCCTCAAATTAGGCAAAAACGGGTATTTTTATGCTTGCCTCAATTTCTTTGTAAACCAGTGTAATTGGCATAGCTCGATAAATTGGCTACTAGACAAAAAAAGTATCGTTATGTACTAAAAAGAATAAGTATTAATCGAACGAGGATGATGAATAATCAACATTATATCTGATTAGAATTTGGCTTTGAAGACAATCGGAAACTTCTAGGGGCAAAAAGTAGCATCGTGGATAGCATTATGGAAATTATGTTCCCTCTGAAAGCCATAAATAGCTTCAGTATTTATTAGCAGTTTTTCGCTTAATATCTACAATACTTATATGTTACTGCAGATGTCTTTTAGTGGAGGATAGTATATTCTATGCGATATTATCTGGATATGCTTAATTACTTGAATTGAATTATCATTCAAGCGAGTGATCTAGAACTTTTTATAAAGGTCGTTGAAGAAGTCTCTCCGCAGTGAATACTCCCTTCTTGTTGCCTCACCACGCAAACGTCAGTTATTGTTCAAAATACTTACTGTGAGGAAAATTTTTGAATACCTAATGCAATGAACAAGGGGAAAGGAAAGCTAGTCCCGTAACATTACTAAGAACCAGTCTGATAGAGTCATTGTCACTGGGGTAATTGAGGTTGAGAAAGATTCTTCAATTTGATAGAGAGGATGATAACCATGCTGGATGGACATGGGAAACACCAAAGACGGAGGGGATGACTATGAGATTAATGCTGCCAGAACATTTCGAGCGATGACTGGACGAGAGGGAGTCTGGAGCATTGTTAGCCCTGGTCTGGAGATGGCTGCTTCGCCTCTATGTAAATCGCTCCAGAAACCTCTCGGGTGCTGGCGAAATTGTTTTCTTGTCCCATCCTCTCTGGCTGAGCGCTAGTGTAATAGAAAGGAAATGGGCTAATCCTTCTTATTCGCTCTGTCCACGAGACATGTATAATAAGAGAGCAAATTAAATCCAAACGCATTGTTTATAGCACGCTTGCAATTAAACTGCACTGAAATATCTTGTTCCTCTATAACGATAAGATTTGCTGCAGATGAGAATTTGAGTCAGGGAGTGGAATCACCCAGGAGAAGACGAAATTTTTCCTCCCTATACCGGAGTTCCCCCCCCCCCAAAAAAAAAAAAAAAAAAATTGAATTACCAAAAGTTTAAGTATGGTAAATGATTTAATTGCAATTTCAGTTTTAAGTCTAGGTAATAAATAACACTCGTGCAAGATTTTCCATTACCTGTTTATCCATTACCTCGCGTAATCTTAAAATTCAAAAAATTCTATTTCCTGCCAATTTATACCATTTGTGCGGAAACAAAGAGCAGCAATCTTAGGAAAAAAGTCATGTATCACAAACTTGGCTAGGTTTACCTATGAACATAGGAGATGCAGTTTCAGTAAAGTTTCTCTTTCTGAGCTTAGACAGTCGTTTAACCGTACGAATTTTCTGTCCATCCTTTCATCTTTCGTGATTTGTTTTTGTATATAAGTGTGTTTATGTACTTGTGCTTGCACCCGAAGATTCTATGTTATGAAGTGGTGGTAACTTAAAACACCACAAAATGTTACATTTTATTCTAATTATTCATATAAAGTTACCAAAAAAGGTATTTTATTTGTTTTTATATTTGCTATAAATTTCCAGAGTGCCCTTTTCTATTTTTGGTCACCCACGTATTTAAATGAAAAAAAAAAATGGATAGAAATGTTTACTTTGATCTTAATTTTTTTTTTCAAGACCAAAGCTTAATGAAAGGAGATGATAATCAGCCCTTTTGAAACCTTAAATGATAATTAACGTTGAATGGACACAAAAACATTTTTCTGGGCTTCATGAAAAATCGGGGGCTTCAGGCAAATATACTTAGTTTTATTCCATTCATCAATGAGTATTGAATGAAAGCAGAGCACTAAAGGAATAAATACTTCGACAGTTACAAAAACATTTATTGAAGTCCCCAGATTTTCATGTATATCATAATTTTCGTCCCCCTTTTCATTATACAATACTAATCATATTTCTCGTATTTAGCTTTTATTAGGTTGTTACCCAAGATCATAATGGTTATATACAAAATACCATAGCAAATTGCTGCTTAAATGATAACCAATTCGTTATGGAAAATTTTCGTCAGTTACCAAAGAATTTTCTATTTACTTTAGTTTAATTCATCTCTCCTAAAAGTAATATCTCATCCATACAGAGGAGTAACACCTAAAATCAGATAATATAATTATTGAACAAGTGAACATAAAAATCGACATTGTTTTTCTGATTGAAGGTGACTATAATCTTATATCTATATATTGAAGTGCAAAAATAATTAAGGGTGGTAAAAAAACTACGCCAAATCACCTGAGAAATTTGTACTGTTATATGACCCTTCGCCAAAGCTCCTGCTTCCTAGCACGTGAAGTCTCCTTTGAATAATGATTTTTTTTTTTTTCACCATACCTTTGACAATTGAAAATAACATCAGCCCTTCACAGAGCATCCCCAAATCCTCTCTCAGACGGCAACTCAACATCTAAACTAAAAAATTCCCTTTCAGCATTAATGGAAGACACGTTAGAGAAAGAGTGTCAATGGACGACCCTCTTGGATTCACCTGCCCCTTCTTGAACATTCCTGTAACCCCCGAAGAAGGGATGTTCCAGACCAGGATTATACGAAACATGCAAACTTCAATATAAGTC
>NC_090740.1:106454925-106472425 GCF_036898095.1 Palaemon carinicauda | reverse complement strand
GTTATGACTGTTGGTGAAAATAGCAAAAAAAGGAGACCTGACTTATTGCAATAATTACAGAGGCATAACACTTATGTCACTTGTTTTGAAAATATATAATATTCTCATTCTAAAGATACTAGAGAGAAAGATTGAGGAAAAGCTGAGAGATGAGCAAACATGATTTAGGAAACGTAGACGTTGCACTGACCAGATCTTCATTTTAAGACATGATGTACAGCAATGCGTGTAAAAGAAAAGGCTGAAATTTTTCTAGTTATTCCAGAGTTCTACATTTAACAAAAAATTAAATGTAGAACCCTTGGTGTGGAGTGTAAAGAAATATCTTTATGCTTTTCCTATATTTTTGTTTGTATTGAAAAGTACATTGTGTCTTTTGTTTACTTTGGTGGTGGTTGGAACTATGGGCATTTGTTTAATGGTAATTTGTTTTATGACTATAGGATAATTTCCGACTGTTTACTATTGAGCCTGAATAGTTCTTTAAACTGACTGTTTGACAGTTAAATATCCACTCACTGTGCCTTTTGAGTATTTATATTCAGCGGTCCAGAATCCAGAGAGGCAGATTCCAGTAAGACAGATTCCCAGCGGGGTAGAGTCAGAGACCAACACAGAAAGCAGTCCGGAAAGGAGATTTTCTGACAATTTTTTTACGCTGAAGATTTCAAGTGTCATGGAGCGATAAACTCCACCTAGGCCGAGCGATAGGACTTCATGTTCGGAGAGAAGCAACACGAGCAACTGGACTTATCATCTATCCACGAAAGACCAGGATCTAAAGAAACGTAAGTCAGTTGAGAGACCTTATGCAGGCTCAATAGGATTGATCTGTTTCTTAGATATAATTTACGCTTGTTATAGTTTAAATTATGGTCGCCAACACGTCGAAAAAATTAAAGTAAAGGATTTTAGCATTACCATTATACTTGTGCCTTTGGTTTGTAAACCATTATTTTCATTTTGACTAAGATTAACTACGAACGTAATTTATATATTGTTTTTCTTATTTAGTAACGAGTGTTCATTTACGAAATTTACGTTTTCACGAAGCTAGCTTGCTGAATTTCATTCCCTTCACGTTAAATTTGTCAAATTTAATTTCTTACGTTAAATTGATTTTTTCAAGAAGTGTAAATTCTTTTTTATTATTATTTTAGGTCCTTTACATATGGTAGATGAGTTACTGTGGAGAGGAAGTGGTGCATACATCCGAAGACAGCTTTTCGGGTGATTTCCTCTCAAGACGAGAAACGGCATTTCAACATTTATAATTTCACTTATTAAACTCAATAGTTTTCTTTGTCTTTGGTTTAAATCCTCACTGTCAATTCATAATTTTTACCATATGGCGCCCGAACAGGGACTTGTTGGTTATTTGCTAGTTGTTGCCGTTTCTCCGTCCTTTGTTTTCTTATCCGCTCGGCCATTCGAAATTGTTTTGGTGATTTAGGGTTGTTGTTAACAACTGGTTACTTTTACTAAGAGGTCTTAACGACTTTTCATTGTGCCCCTTGAGCAGTTTCTGTCGGGAGGTCTAGTTAAATTTTTTTTTGAATGAGTCATTTGTGACTTTCTAGATTATATTCATTTCATTAGGTTTGTAAGGGGATCGCAGGCATGTCAAAAGACTTGAAGTTTCTGATTAGCTCTAGGGCTAACTATCGAGGACAGGTCAACCGTATTCATTCTGAATTAGACAGTTTTGGTAATAACACTCCTCGGGAGAGAGACTGCCTTGGTAGTAAATTGAAAAGACTCCAGGATGAGCTAGAAAAGGCCGACTCGGTCATTCGAACACTGAAATGGGAATTAAACTCAGAGGATGAGACGAAAGCCATAGCTGAAAATGATATAGAAATTGAAGAATGTTGTAAGTATGAAGATAGGATCAATGAATGTTTGTCTACTCTGTCTCATCTAGCTACATCCAGTCCAAATCATTCCAGTCTGGAAGTTTCTGGAAGCACATTGAACAGCATGCTTAAGAGCGCAACTGCCCCTTTACCTAAATTCAAAAGTGAAGAGGGAGAGGATCTTATTAGGTTTTTTCAGCAATTTGAAGATACGACGAAACGCTTCAATTATTCTGACTTGGATAAATTCTTACTTTTGAAACAGCAAATTTCAGGGCGTGCCTTGTCTTTGATAAATTCCCTGGACAGCATACAGCATTCTTATAACGTAGCAAGAGATCTTTTGTTAAATGCTTTAGCCTCTCCCGTCACTAGAAAATTCAATGTCATCAAACAAATGTCGAATCTGAAACTTGATTACAATACAGAACCGTTTGAGTACATAGGGAAAATTAATTCTATTTGCGGATCCATTAGCGCTTTAAAAATAACCTCAGAGGATATTTTACAGTATTTTGCCTGGCATGGTTTGAATGAGAACTTCCAATCTCATTTAATTCATATCACCAACGAAACCAGGCCATCTTTGAATCAGATAGCAGATAAATTTTTTGAAGCCACTGAAAGGTATTTAACCAGTCAACGACAGTATAAAATTAAGCAGAAAGCAAGAGAACTTTGTCCTAAGAGAGCTACAAGTTTTGCTGCAAATGTTGATTACCAAACAGGCCCGTCACTGAACGTTTTCAAAGTGTGTCCTTTATGTAATGAGGATGGTGACTCCTCACATCCCATTCACAAATGTGAAAAGTATCCTGAACCTAGGTTAAAAATCAACAAGCTAAGAAATTTGAAGGCTTGTATAAAATGCGGCAGGTTGGATCATAATGAGGATACATGCAAATTTCACTTCCGGAAACGTTGCGATTGTGGTGCTTGGCACTTCAGATTTCTATGCATGGGCCAAGAAAGCAGTGGAGTCCTGAGGGATAGTGGTCAAGGTAATGTAAAATTGAAAAAGGAAAATTCTAAACAAAGTGATCGAGTTGTGAAGGAGAGTAATTCAAGCATGATATTTGTTGAGAGATTTTCTGAGTCGTTCAAAGTCACAGACTGTAGCCACGCAATACTTCCTACCTTTTCTTGCATCCTTCAGGGAGAGACAAAGATTCGTTGCATGAGGGACAGCGGGTGTCAGTCAAACTTCATATTAGAGGAGAGGGCAAAGTATGAAAACTTGCCTGTCATAAATTCTGATCTCAGAATCAAAATCAATGGATTTAACTCTTCCAAAGTTTATCATACAAAGTCTTACAAAGTGCCTTTGACGATTGGAGATCATATTTACGAGATTGAAGCAACGGGTGTGCCATCTATTCACACTTCATTGAAATTGCCTGGCTTGCAGAAAATTGTTCGGGAATTTATGAACAGGGGATATTCCTTGGCGGATGACTTCTTGAAGGACGGAAAAGATGAAATTAATAACATAGATTTTATTCTCGGGTCAAATTTTGCTTATTGTCTTCCTGAAACAACAGTTTCATTTGGGGGTAATGAGAATGATGCACCGTCGGTTTATTCCTTGACTGCTGCAGGTGTAATGCTAGTGGGTAACACAGATCAAATTAGGAGCAATTTGAAGCACCTCCCTCCTTGCTTTGGGGAAGAACAGACAAAAGCTGAAGTGCCTTTGTATACATGTGAGGATCTTGCCCTTTCAAGTCATAATTCTTTAGATCCTCTCCTAGATTGTGATGATCTGACAGAAAGTGAAGGCAGGATAGCAATAGTGAACGATGCGGGGAGAATCAATTATGCTTCCTTGGAAAGAGCTACTCAAGAGATCCTTGATAAGTGTTGTACAGATACCTTGAATTATGACACGCAAATATTTCCCGGTAAGGTAGTTGAAAACGAAAGAATAATAAATTATGTTCTTCAAAATACAAGGTGTAACGAAGACGGCAGGTTAATTATGCCACTAATCTGGAATCACAAAGTGAAACATTTGCTAGGGCAAAATAAAACTCTAGCTACTAAAATTCTAAATTCAAATTTCCAAAGATACTCTAAGGGTGATGGAGTAAAGTTGAAATTAATCGACCAATGCTTTAGAGAGCAATCTGAACAAGGCATTATAGAAAGAATTGACAACCTTGATCAGTACTTGGAGGAAAATCCAAATCACAGTTTCTTGGCCCACATGGCAGTATTTAAACCAGAACGTGACACTACAAAATGTCGAGTAGTATTTTTATCTAATTTATGTGAAAATAATCCTTTACAGGGAGTAACCATGAGTCACAATCAAGCCATGTTGAGTGGACCTTGTTTAAACCAAAAGATCACCACAGCTTTATTACAGCTACGCTTTGATTCCAAACTCCTGTGTTTTGATATTAAAAAAGCCTTTCTCAACATATGCCTCTCTGATCTAGATTCCAGCAAGTTACTTTTTCTATGGCATCGTAATGTACAAAAAGGAGATTACAGTATTGTTGCATATCGTAGCTTAAGACTTCCATTTGGTCTTGTTTGTTCCCCTTGCATATTATTACTTGGACTTTATAAGATTTTGATGATTGACACTGATGATGATGACCAGGTAAATTTGCTTAAAAGACACATTTATTCATTAATATATATATGGATAATGGCAGTATTACTGCAAATAATAGTGAAAAATTGAAGTGGGCCTTTCAAGAGTTAAAAGGAATATTTGAGCCCTATAAATTTTATCTTCAGCAGTTTGTAACAAATGATACTGAAATTCAAGAGGAAATTGATAACAGCTCTGGCGAGAAAACTAGCAGATCAGTCAAATTATTGGGGCTCTTATGGGATCGAGTTGATGATACCCTATCCACTAAGCCTCTAGTTTTAGATGGTGAGGCAAATACAAAGAGGAATGTTTTGAAAACTATTGCCAGTCACTATGACGTATTTGGCTTTACTTTGCCCATTCTAAATCGAGCACGGCTCTTTCTACATAAATTACAATGTGATTCGTCCTATACCTGGGACTCCAAATTGCCGGATGTAGAAATTAAAGAATGGAAAAACATATGTCGACAAGCAAATTCCTCTCCCAGCCTCGGAATTAGAAGATTTGTTGGCCAGAGAAATGGAGAATATAAACTGATTGCCTTTACAGATAGTAGTAAGGATATATACGGAACTGTTATCTTTATTCAGGATATCCAGTCATTAGAAGTGAACTTTGTTCTAGCTAAGAACCGTTTTGTGAATAAGCAATTATCTGGGAAGAGCATGCCTTCCCTTGAGTTTCAGGCCATTACTTTGGGTGCAGAAGTGTTAATAGATACCTATAAGGAATTAACTGGGCCCTCATGTGTTGAAGCAATCAACATCAAAGAACTCGATTTGTTTTCTGATAGCTTGGTATCCTTATCCTGGATTAATTCCTATTGTTATAAATTAGATAAGATGCATAAACACAGCACCTTTATCCGTAATAGGTTAGAACATTTAATTACCTTGTGTGAGATGCATCCTATAAGATTTCAATTTGTTTCAGGTATTGAAAATCCAGCTGACCTTGTCACTCGTGTAGCTTCATATAAAACTACCGTTAAGTCTAATTTCCTCTCTGGGCCAGTGTTTTTGAAAGAATCTGCTAACTTCTATTCAAGTCGCAGTGATATAATGAATTTCATTGTACCAAACCCCAGGGCAAAATCAGGGGATGTTGTTTCGGAGAATTACAATCAAATTAATTTCGGCTCCACCGAAGAGGAATGTGCAGAACATTTAGCATCAACAGTCTTTCAAATCCGGCCAAATTATTACTGGTGCAGCCGGTAAGGGAGAACCAGAGCACTTGGTGACTGTAAACAAATTTTCCAGTTTGTCTAGGCTTGTATCTGTTTATAGGTACGTGTTTAAGTTTATTGAGAGCCTAAAATGCAAACTTTACTCCAGGTATCCTGAGAGGTATGGAAACCTGAGAGTTCTTGACGAAAACTTGTATGCCAAGGCAATGAATTACATAATTAGAATAGAACAGCACATTTATTTTCCCGAGATATTCAGGTATTTTGACAGTGGTTCTACGTTCGTTAAAGATATCCCAAACATTGTTAACCAACTCAATGTATATCCTGATAATGAGGGAATTCTAAGAGTGAAAAGCAAATTCTCAAGATGGAAAAATGATAAGAATTACAGATTTCCTGTTTTGCTTCCTAAGGATAGCTACATCACAAAATTAATTGTTTTAGATTTGCATGAGAAAATGTATCACTCAGGCTGTTCTGTTACAAGATTTTGTCTGAATTAAGAAGACAATTTTGGATTCCACACTGTTTCTCTGTTGTGAAACGCATCCTGCAAGAATGCGTACTTTGTAGAAAACTGAAGCAGAGAGCTATTAAACTAAATCAATCTCCCTACAGGTTATTCAGACAAGAACCACCTAGTGTTCCCTTTCGTACAATATTCATAGATCACATAGGCCCTTACTTTGTACTTTACAATGGCAAAAAGGTGAAAGTCTGGATTCTTTGCATAACTTGCCTCTGGTCTAGGGCTATTAATTTAAAAGTTTGTCTTGACATGACCTCAGGTGAGTTCATTAGAGCTTTACAGCTTCATTCATTTGAATATGGAGTGCCTGAATTATGTTTATCTGATCTTGGTTCATCCTTAGTTGCAGGAGCTAACATAATTACTGACTTTCTGAATGATCCAGAAACCCAGAATTTTTTTGAAGAACAAGGAGTACGGCCATTAAAATTTGAGCAATATTTTAAAGGCCATCATCCTCTTGGGGGATTAGTGGAAGTATGTGTGAAAATGGTCCGTCAGTTGCTTCGTTGCTCAATCAATAAAATTGTTCTTCAATACAGAGATTTTGAGTTTGTGGTTTCACAAACTATTCACCTAGTTAATCGAAGGCCTATTGCTTTCTCGGAAGGTCTAAGAGATACCAGTGATGACGTAATTCCAGACCCTATTACCCCAGAGAAGTTAATACATGGCTTGGACTTAATATCTTTGAATCTTATTCCAGCCATGCAGCCGCTTCCCACTAGCAATGATCCTGATTGGTCTTTAAACACTGACCCTATTGATACCATAAGAACAAGTTATGAGAAACTGAAGAAAGTGCGCACACATTTGATAGAAACCTACAATGCAGAATTTTTGAATAATTTGATGACTCAGGCTGTCAATGATAAAAGTAGATATAAGCCGGTTACCCACAAAAAATTACAGGTAGGGGACATTGTACTGATAAAAGAGGAGAATTGCAAACCTACCAATTTCCCATTGGCAGTTGTTAAAGACGTTAAAACTAACGTACTTGATGAAGTAACTGACGCTGTTCTGCTTAAAGGTAAAAACAGGGAGATGGTTCGACGACACGTCACATCTTTAATCCCTATATTAACGCGCAAGGAAATGTCACAATCAAATATTAAAACATTGACAGATCATATTTCTGTTAATACTACCGATCCCACGGCAAACCTGGGGGAAGATAAGCCTCAGAATAAAGAGAGGCCCAAGAGGAAAGCTGCTCTGCAAAGCATGCAAAAGACTCGAGGTATGATCAGTGACATTTGAGGAACCTTTCAGGAACATAAATGTACATAGTTGGGTTTATTAATTGTACATAATTTTGCTCATTTCACAATTATATATATATATATATATATATATATATATATATATATATATATATACATATATATATATATATATATATATATATATATATATATATATATATATATATATATATATTCATATATAATTTGGGATTAGTCCTACATTTACTAAGGATATAAATGTAGAACCCTTGGCCTGGAATGTAAAAGAAAAGGCTGAAATTTTTCTAGTTATTCCAGAGTTCTACATTTAACAAAAAATTAAATGTAGAACCCTTGGTGTGGAGTGTAAAGAAATATCTTTATGCTTTTCCTATATTTTTGTTTGTATTGAAAAGTACATTGTGTCTTTTGTTTACTTTGGTGGTGGTTGGAACTATGGGCATTTGTTTAATGGTAATTTGTTTTATGACTATAGGATAATTTCCGACTGTTTACTATTGAGCCTGAATAGTTCTTTAAACTGACTGTTTGACAGTTAAATATCCACTCACTGTGCCTTTTGAGTATTTATATTCAGCGGTCCAGAATCCAGAGAGGCAGATTCCAGTAAGACAGATTCCCAGCGGGGTAGAGTCAGAGACCAACACAGAAAGCAGTCCGGAAAGGAGATTTTCTGACAATTTTTTTACACTGAAGATTTCAAGTGTCATGGAGCGATAAACTCCACCTAGGCCGAGCGATAGGACTTCATGTTCGGAGAGAAGCAACACGAGCAACTGGACTTATCATCTATCCACGAAAGACCAGGATCTAAAGAAACGTAAGTCAGTTGAGAGACCTTATGCAGGCTCAATAGGATTGATCTGTTTCTTAGATATAATTTACGCTTGTTATAGTTTAAATTATGGTCGCCAACACGTCGAAAAAATTAAAGTAAAGGATTTTAGCATTACCATTATACTTGTGCCTTTGGTTTGTAAACCATTATTTTCATTTTGACTAAGATTAACTACGAACGTAATTTATATATTGTTTTTCTTATTTAGTAACGAGTGTTCATTTACGAAATTTACGTTTTCACGAAGCTAGCTTGCTGAATTTCATTCCCTTCACGTTAAATTTGTCAAATTTAATTTCTTACGTTAAATTGATTTTTTCAAGAAGTGTAAATTCTTTTTTATTATTATTTTAGGTCCTTTACATATGGTAGATGAGTTACTGTGGAGAGGAAGTGGTGCATACATCCGAAGACAGCTTTTCGGGTGATTTCCTCTCAAGACGAGAAACGGCATTTCAACATTTATAATTTCACTTATTAAACTCAATAGTTTTCTTTGTCTTTGGTTTAAATCCTCACTGTCAATTCATAATTTTTACCATATGGCGCCCGAACAGGGACTTGTTGGTTATTTGCTAGTTGTTGCCGTTTCTCCGTCCTTTGTTTTCTTATCCGCTCGGCCATTCGAAATTGTTTTGGTGATTTAGGGTTGTTGTTAACAACTGGTTACTTTTACTAAGAGGTCTTAACGACTTTTCATTGTGCCCCTTGAGCAGTTTCTGTCGGGAGGTCTAGTTAAATTTTTTTTTGAATGAGTCATTTGTGACTTTCTAGATTATATTCATTTCATTAGGTTTGTAAGGGGATCGCAGGCATGTCAAAAGACTTGAAGTTTCTGATTAGCTCTAGGGCTAACTATCGAGGACAGGTCAACCGTATTCATTCTGAATTAGACAGTTTTGGTAATAACACTCCTCGGGAGAGAGACTGCCTTGGTAGTAAATTGAAAAGACTCCAGGATGAGCTAGAAAAGGCCGACTCGGTCATTCGAACACTGAAATGGGAATTAAACTCAGAGGATGAGACGAAAGCCATAGCTGAAAATGATATAGAAATTGAAGAATGTTGTAAGTATGAAGATAGGATCAATGAATGTTTGTCTACTCTGTCTCATCTAGCTACATCCAGTCCAAATCATTCCAGTCTGGAAGTTTCTGGAAGCACATTGAACAGCATGCTTAAGAGCGCAACTGCCCCTTTACCTAAATTCAAAAGTGAAGAGGGAGAGGATCTTATTAGGTTTTTTCAGCAATTTGAAGATACGACGAAACGCTTCAATTATTCTGACTACGATAAATTCTTACTTTTGAAACAGCAAATTTCAGGGCGTGCCTTGTCTTTGATAAATTCCCTGGACAGCATACAGCATTCTTATAACGTAGCAAGAGATCTTTTGTTAAATGCTTTAGCCTCTCCCGTCACTAGAAAATTCAATGTCATCAAACAAATGTCGAATCTGAAACTTGATTACAATACAGAACCGTTTGAGTACATAGGGAAAATTAATTCTATTTGCGGATCCATTAGCGCTTTAAAAATAACCTCAGAGGATATTTTACAGTATTTTGCCTGGCATGGTTTGAATGAGAACTTCCAATCTCATTTAATTCATATCACCAACGAAACCAGGCCATCTTTGAATCAGATAGCAGATAAATTTTTTGAAGCCACTGAAAGGTATTTAACCAGTCAACGACAGTATAAAATTAAGCAGAAAGCAAGAGAACTTTGTCCTAAGAGAGCTACAAGTTTTGCTGCAAATGTTGATTACCAAACAGGCCCGTCACTGAACGTTTTCAAAGTGTGTCCTTTATGTAATGAGGATGGTGACTCCTCACATCCCATTCACAAATGTGAAAAGTATCCTGAACCTAGGTTAAAAATCAACAAGCTAAGAAATTTGAAGGCTTGTATAAAATGCGGCAGGTTGGATCATAATGAGGATACATGCAAATTTCACTTCCGGAAACGTTGCGATTGTGGTGCTTGGCACTTCAGATTTCTATGCATGGGCCAAGAAAGCAGTGGAGTCCTGAGGGATAGTGGTCAAGGTAATGTAAAATTGAAAAAGGAAAATTCTAAACAAAGTGATCGAGTTGTGAAGGAGAGTAATTCAAGCATGATATTTGTTGAGAGATTTTCTGAGTCGTTCAAAGTCACAGACTGTAGCCACGCAATACTTCCTACCTTTTCTTGCATCCTTCAGGGAGAGACAAAGATTCGTTGCATGAGGGACAGCGGGTGTCAGTCAAACTTCATATTAGAGGAGAGGGCAAAGTATGAAAACTTGCCTGTCATAAATTCTGATCTCAGAATCAAAATCAATGGATTTAACTCTTCCAAAGTTTATCATACAAAGTCTTACAAAGTGCCTTTGACGATTGGAGATCATATTTACGAGATTGAAGCAACGGGTGTGCCATCTATTCACACTTCATTGAAATTGCCTGGCTTGCAGAAAATTGTTCGGGAATTTATGAACAGGGGATATTCCTTGGCGGATGACTTCTTGAAGGACGGAAAAGATGAAATTAATAACATAGATTTTATTCTCGGGTCAAATTTTGCTTATTGTCTTCCTGAAACAACAGTTTCATTTGGGGGTAATGAGAATGATGCACCGTCGGTTTATTCCTTGACTGCTGCAGGTGTAATGCTAGTGGGTAACACAGATCAAATTAGGAGCAATTTGAAGCACCTCCCTCCTTGCTTTGGGGAAGAACAGACAAAAGCTGAAGTGCCTTTGTATACATGTGAGGATCTTGCCCTTTCAAGTCATAATTCTTTAGATCCTCTCCTAGATTGTGATGATCTGACAGAAAGTGAAGGCAGGATAGCAATAGTGAACGATGCGGGGAGAATCAATTATGCTTCCTTGGAAAGAGCTACTCAAGAGATCCTTGATAAGTGTTGTACAGATACCTTGAATTATGACACGCAAATATTTCCCGGTAAGGTAGTTGAAAACGAAAGAATAATAAATTATGTTCTTCAAAATACAAGGTGTAACGAAGACGGCAGGTTAATTATGCCACTAATCTGGAATCACAAAGTGAAACATTTGCTAGGGCAAAATAAAACTCTAGCTACTAAAATTCTAAATTCAAATTTCCAAAGATACTCTAAGGGTGATGGAGTAAAGTTGAAATTAATCGACCAATGCTTTAGAGAGCAATCTGAACAAGGCATTATAGAAAGAATTGACAACCTTGATCAGTACTTGGAGGAAAATCCAAATCACAGTTTCTTGGCCCACATGGCAGTATTTAAACCAGAACGTGACACTACAAAATGTCGAGTAGTATTTTTATCTAATTTATGTGAAAATAATCCTTTACAGGGAGTAACCATGAGTCACAATCAAGCCATGTTGAGTGGACCTTGTTTAAACCAAAAGATCACCACAGCTTTATTACAGCTACGCTTTGATTCCAAACTCCTGTGTTTTGATATTAAAAAAGCCTTTCTCAACATATGCCTCTCTGATCTAGATTCCAGCAAGTTACTTTTTCTATGGCATCGTAATGTACAAAAAGGAGATTACAGTATTGTTGCATATCGTAGCTTAAGACTTCCATTTGGTCTTGTTTGTTCCCCTTGCATATTATTACTTGGACTTTATAAGATTTTGATGATTGACACTGATGATGATGACCAGGTAAATTTGCTTAAAAGACACATTTATTCATTAATATATATATGGATAATGGCAGTATTACTGCAAATAATAGTGAAAAATTGAAGTGGGCCTTTCAAGAGTTAAAAGGAATATTTGAGCCCTATAAATTTTATCTTCAGCAGTTTGTAACAAATGATACTGAAATTCAAGAGGAAATTGATAACAGCTCTGGCGAGAAAACTAGCAGATCAGTCAAATTATTGGGGCTCTTATGGGATCGAGTTGATGATACCCTATCCACTAAGCCTCTAGTTTTAGATGGTGAGGCAAATACAAAGAGGAATGTTTTGAAAACTATTGCCAGTCACTATGACGTATTTGGCTTTACTTTGCCCATTCTAAATCGAGCACGGCTCTTTCTACATAAATTACAATGTGATTCGTCCTATACCTGGGACTCCAAATTGCCGGATGTAGAAATTAAAGAATGGAAAAACATATGTCGACAAGCAAATTCCTCTCCCAGCCTCGGAATTAGAAGATTTGTTGGCCAGAGAAATGGAGAATATAAACTGATTGCCTTTACAGATAGTAGTAAGGATATATACGGAACTGTTATCTTTATTCAGGATATCCAGTCATTAGAAGTGAACTTTGTTCTAGCTAAGAACCGTTTTGTGAATAAGCAATTATCTGGGAAGAGCATGCCTTCCCTTGAGTTTCAGGCCATTACTTTGGGTGCAGAAGTGTTAATAGATACCTATAAGGAATTAACTGGGCCCTCATGTGTTGAAGCAATCAACATCAAAGAACTCGATTTGTTTTCTGATAGCTTGGTATCCTTATCCTGGATTAATTCCTATTGTTATAAATTAGATAAGATGCATAAACACAGCACCTTTATCCGTAATAGGTTAGAACATTTAATTACCTTGTGTGAGATGCATCCTATAAGATTTCAATTTGTTTCAGGTATTGAAAATCCAGCTGACCTTGTCACTCGTGTAGCTTCATATAAAACTACCGTTAAGTCTAATTTCCTCTCTGGGCCAGTGTTTTTGAAAGAATCTGCTAACTTCTATTCAAGTCGCAGTGATATAATGAATTTCATTGTACCAAACCCCAGGGCAAAATCAGGGGATGTTGTTTCGGAGAATTACAATCAAATTAATTTCGGCTCCACCGAAGAGGAATGTGCAGAACATTTAGCATCAACAGTCTTTCAAATCCGGCCAAATTATTACTGGTGCAGCCGGTAAGGGAGAACCAGAGCACTTGGTGACTGTAAACAAATTTTCCAGTTTGTCTAGGCTTGTATCTGTTTATAGGTACGTGTTTAAGTTTATTGAGAGCCTAAAATGCAAACTTTACTCCAGGTATCCTGAGAGGTATGGAAACCTGAGAGTTCTTGACGAAAACTTGTATGCCAAGGCAATGAATTACATAATTAGAATAGAACAGCACATTTATTTTCCCGAGATATTCAGGTATTTTGACAGTGGTTCTACGTTCGTTAAAGATATCCCAAACATTGTTAACCAACTCAATGTATATCCTGATAATGAGGGAATTCTAAGAGTGAAAAGCAAATTCTCAAGATGGAAAAATGATAAGAATTACAGATTTCCTGTTTTGCTTCCTAAGGATAGCTACATCACAAAATTAATTGTTTTAGATTTGCATGAGAAAATGTATCACTCAGGCTGTTCTGTTACAAGATTTTGTCTGAATTAAGAAGACAATTTTGGATTCCACACTGTTTCTCTGTTGTGAAACGCATCCTGCAAGAATGCGTACTTTGTAGAAAACTGAAGCAGAGAGCTATTAAACTAAATCAATCTCCCTACAGGTTATTCAGACAAGAACCACCTAGTGTTCCCTTTCGTACAATATTCATAGATCACATAGGCCCTTACTTTGTACTTTACAATGGCAAAAAGGTGAAAGTCTGGATTCTTTGCATAACTTGCCTCTGGTCTAGGGCTATTAATTTAAAAGTTTGTCTTGACATGACCTCAGGTGAGTTCATTAGAGCTTTACAGCTTCATTCATTTGAATATGGAGTGCCTGAATTATGTTTATCTGATCTTGGTTCATCCTTAGTTGCAGGAGCTAACATAATTACTGACTTTCTGAATGATCCAGAAACCCAGAATTTTTTTGAAGAACAAGGAGTACGGCCATTAAAATTTGAGCAATATTTTAAAGGCCATCATCCTCTTGGGGGATTAGTGGAAGTATGTGTGAAAATGGTCCGTCAGTTGCTTCGTTGCTCAATCAATAAAATTGTTCTTCAATACAGAGATTTTGAGTTTGTGGTTTCACAAACTATTCACCTAGTTAATCGAAGGCCTATTGCTTTCTCGGAAGGTCTAAGAGATACCAGTGATGACGTAATTCCAGACCCTATTACCCCAGAGAAGTTAATACATGGCTTGGACTTAATATCTTTGAATCTTATTCCAGCCATGCAGCCGCTTCCCACTAGCAATGATCCTGATTGGTCTTTAAACACTGACCCTATTGATACCATAAGAACAAGTTATGAGAAACTGAAGAAAGTGCGCACACATTTGATAGAAACCTACAATGCAGAATTTTTGAATAATTTGATGACTCAGGCTGTCAATGATAAAAGTAGATATAAGCCGGTTACCCACAAAAAATTACAGGTAGGGGACATTGTACTGATAAAAGAGGAGAATTGCAAACCTACCAATTTCCCATTGGCAGTTGTTAAAGACGTTAAAACTAACGTACTTGATGAAGTAACTGACGCTGTTCTGCTTAAAGGTAAAAACAGGGAGATGGTTCGACGACACGTCACATCTTTAATCCCTATATTAACGCGCAAGGAAATGTCACAATCAAATATTAAAACATTGACAGATCATATTTCTGTTAATACTACCGATCCCACGGCAAACCTGGGGGAAGATAAGCCTCAGAATAAAGAGAGGCCCAAGAGGAAAGCTGCTCTGCAAAGCATGCAAAAGACTCGAGGTATGATCAGTGACATTTGAGGAACCTTTCAGGAACATAAATGTACATAGTTGGGTTTATTAATTGTACATAATTTTGCTCATTTCACAATTATATATATATATATATATATATATATATATATATATATATATATATATATATATATATATATATATACATATATATATATATATATATATATATATATATATATATATATATATATATATATTCATATATAATTTGGGATTAGTCCTACATTTACTAAGGATATAAATGTAGAACCCTTGGCCTGGAATGTAAAAGAAAAGGCTGAAATTTTTCTAGTTATTCCAGAGTTCTACATTTAACAAAAAATTAAATGTAGAACCCTTGGTGTGGAGTGTAAAGAAATATCTTTATGCTTTTCCTATATTTTTGTTTGTATTGAAAAGTACATTGTGTCTTTTGTTTACTTTGGTGGTGGTTGGAACTATGGGCATTTGTTTAATGGTAATTTGTTTTATGACTATAGGATAATTTCCGACTGTTTACTATTGAGCCTGAATAGTTCTTTAAACTGACTGTTTGACAGTTAAATATCCACTCACTGTGCCTTTTGAGTATTTATATTCAGCGGTCCAGAATCCAGAGAGGCAGATTCCAGTAAGACAGATTCCCAGCGGGGTAGAGTCAGAGACCAACACAGAAAGCAGTCCGGAAAGGAGATTTTCTGACAATTTTTTTACGCTGAAGATTTCAAGTGTCATGGAGCGATAAACTCCACCTAGGCCGAGCGATAGGACTTCATGTTCGGAGAGAAGCAACACGAGCAACTGGACTTATCATCTATCCACGAAAGACCAGGATCTAAAGAAACGTAAGTCAGTTGAGAGACCTTATGCAGGCTCAATAGGATTGATCTGTTTCTTAGATATAATTTACGCTTGTTATAGTTTAAATTATGGTCGCCAACACGTCGAAAAAATTAAAGTAAAGGATTTTAGCATTACCATTATACTTGTGCCTTTGGTTTGTAAACCATTATTTTCATTTTGACTAAGATTAACTACGAACGTAATTTATATATTGTTTTTCTTATTTAGTAACGAGTGTTCATTTACGAAATTTACGTTTTCACGAAGCTAGCTTGCTGAATTTCATTCCCTTCACGTTAAATTTGTCAAATTTAATTTCTTACGTTAAATTGATTTTTTCAAGAAGTGTAAATTCTTTTTTATTATTATTTTAGGTCCTTTACATATGGTAGATGAGTTACTGTGGAGAGGAAGTGGTGCATACATCCGAAGACAGCTTTTCGGGTGATTTCCTCTCAAGACGAGAAACGGCATTTCAACATTTATAATTTCACTTATTAAACTCAATAGTTTTCTTTGTCTTTGGTTTAAATCCTCACTGTCAATTCATAATTTTTACCATAATGCGTAGAACATAGAAATCCACTTTTGATGGTATTTTTGGGCGATGAAAAAGTCTTTTATAGTGTGGACCGGCCAATTTTGTTGAGAATCCTGCGTTATTATGGAATTCATGTTAAATTTGTAAATTTAAGTATGTTAATGAGCATAGCCATTGCAAAGCTAATTTTAATGGAGTCTGACCGAGTAAATTTCCAGTGAACAGTGGAATTTTTCAAGGGAGTGTGTTGTCACCTATGTTGCTTATCCACATCGTGGGTTTTGTAATGCGTAGAACAGTCAGAGATGAGGGAGAAGAATTGGTGATAGGAATTTAACGCACCTAGAGTATGCTGATGAAGCTGCTCTTGTTAGCAAAACCCCTGAGGATTTACAATGCTTGCTCACCAAAATGTAGGAAATATCACATAAGGCTAGACTGAAGATAATTAAAAGAAAGACACAGCTAATGAGAAAGGGGCATTCAATAGAAGATGAAATATGATTGGAAGGAATAAGGATTAATATGGTAGAGTCATGTAAGTATTTAAGAACAACTATCTCTAATACAGAGTCATCAGAATTAGAGTTTAGTGAAAGATTAATAAAAGCAAATCAGACAATGTTTAAATTAAGTAAAATTTGGATTACAAATAGCATGAAATTACATATAAAAATCAGACTATATATCAGTTTAGTGAGATTGGTGTTATTCTATTAACATGAGTCATGATTGAAAAAGAATCAATCTCCAATAGATTTACTAGATTTGAAAACAAAACCCTCAGAAGGTTATTGTGAGTTAAATGGAAGGATAGGAGTAGAAAGGAAACTTTAAGAGATATTAATCGAGTACCATATGTGGATGAGATCAAGATTTGCGTTATAGGTAGTAGGAAAGCCAGGGCACCGGCAACCCATTGATATACTACAACTACAGAATTATGGGTTCTTTTGACTAGATAGACATTACTACATTGGATCCTTCTCCCTGGTTACTGCTCATTTTCCCTTTGCCTATTCACACACACTGAATATTTTCACCTATTCATTACATATTCTCCTCTATCCTCATTCACTTGATGCCACAGATTACCAAGCAATTTTTCTTCACTCAAGGGGTTACTGCACCGTAATTGTTCAGTGGCTACTCTCGTCTTGGTAAGGGTAGAAGAGACTCTTTAGCTATGGTGGGCAGCTCTTCTAGGAGAACAACACTTGAAAAT
>NC_090740.1:106434925-106439925 GCF_036898095.1 Palaemon carinicauda | reverse complement strand
TTTCTATGGTCATGGGGACCACATGAGACAAGGGACGTTACCATTATTCGTCACCATCACTAATCATAACCAATGTTAGTGCTTCCTGCCTCCTACAGGGAAGAGTCATTCTAGACAGTAGAAAAGGGATCTTGAGGTTAACATACATAGCATGACCAAACAAAGGTACACACTGAATATACAAATAGTCTCATAGTTGTATATTTGCTAAAATAACATCAGTGTCTCTTATATCTATTATTTGATGCATACAAATATATAAGGGATACTTACTTTGGTAAGTTGAAGAACTCTGGCATGTATACATACAATTGTCTGGCGAAGGTGGAAGCACTACATTCTAATAGACATTTATTACTAATAAATGATAAAAAGATGTTCAGTTAAATGAATGCAGTATTACAATGGGATTATACCTGTAACATGTACAGAGACTATACTTCCTTCTCAAAGAAAGGAATGATGAGTGCCACTCTCAGACAGAAGAAAATTATAAAACAAATTCTCTTCATAATTCCTTTACTGGTTACTTCTATCTCCACTGTGTACTTCGTACACCGGCACTAGTGCTATCTGTATAATTCCACACCTGGGATTTTGAACAGAGCCAGTATTATCATGGTAACACTTACTTAAAAGAAGTCACACCTAAAGAAGAGTGACCTCTTCTCCCTTTAATTGACAGTCCCAGTCAATTAGCTGTTCATCGTAGAATTAGACGGCATGTTAAATATTCTACCTGGCGGCACCACATATTGCTTCAGAATATGGATTTGTCTAGCATAGTGTATGCAGAACACTCTGGATGATTCTCATCCGTTACATATGCGAGGACATGTGAGGTCCCAAACCAAAAACCGTTTACTACAGTAATTAGGGGACAGGTTTTAATACAATACCTGCTGCCACTACGAAGTGTTTTAGTTCATATACTGATTTTGCATAGTATTTGTAAAACACTCTGGATGATTTCCATCCAGTGTATGAACGAAGCCGATCAAAGTCCATATACAGAAAGAAGTTCAGGGATGAAGCAATCTTTCTCGGATCATCACATGCGGAAGTACTGTCCGGATCCGCTCTACGAATAAAGTAGGTGAGCTTCGCCCTTAGTTGTTTTATGGATAAATTTTATCCAGAAGTTTCTCCCTTAAAGAGCTCTCCTCCCCTGAAGTCTGAAGTTCTACAAAGATAGACCGTTAGACACTCTACAGGACATAGAGAGACATCTTCCTTCACAGGGCAGATTCTCCAGGGACCCCACCTCTTAGTGGGTAGTTCGTTTTTAGCGAGAAAGGATGGATCAGGAAATAGATTCAGTTCTCCTAATTCCGTGAACTGAATGTGACCATCATCTCTGGATAAGGCCACTATTTCACTAACTCTAGCCCTGGAGGCGATAGCGAACAGAAAAATAACCTTTTGGGTTAAATCCTTAAGAGAACAATCTTCATTGTTCACAGATGAGGCATAATGTAAGACCTTGTCCAAAGACCAAGAGATGGACTTTGGTGGTACCACGGGCATGTCTAGCACATGTCTTTGGAATCTTATTAAAGATTTCATTCGCCAGATCCACTTGAAAGACATATAGGAGAGACCTAGTCAAGGCTGACTTGCACGTATTTATCGTATTGGCCGCCAGACCTTGGCTATGAAGGTGGACAAAGAAGGACAGCCAGAAGTTTATTGAAATTTCTTTCGGTCCTTTTGCTTTGACAAACACAACCCACTTTTTCCAGGAAGACTCATATTATCTTCTAGTTGACTTGGCCTTGTATTCTTCTAAGAATTCTATATTGTCTTTGGAGATCCCAAACCTTTTTCTAACCGTTAGAGCGTGAAAATCATGAAATGAAGGGTTTAGGTTCTCTGTGATAAAAGGAAGGCAATAAATTTTTGGATCTTCGGAAATATACCTAGGGTCAGAGCTAGGGTCGTGATGAAGAGGTCAAATTGCAATTCCGGGACTTGTTCCTATCTGGGAGGCAATATGTCTACGCCCATGGACCATTCCAACTCTATCGATTTGTATCGAAATAGAGTATCCACCGTCACATCGTGGATCAGTTGTAAATGAACTGCTGGTAGGTGCCGTCCCTTTAAGAGAGGGATGGGTAACTTCACCAAGACTGAATGACACGTTCGAATGTGACGTTTTATTATCACTTCAGGGTCCCCGATCAGTCGCACGGAGCCTGATCTGTGTGGAAGGGGCTTCCCCACCCATGAAAGGACCAGCAGAGTCTTGGGACTTTCGTGCTCTAATTTCTGTTAGAGAAGCGATTAAAGAGGGACCGATCTCAGTCTTTTTTTATCTCTTCAAGCGTTTGATGCATGTTTTCTCCAAGCTCTTAACGCATCTTTCCCATTTGCCCTTAGCACCAGGTCTGTCACTATAGCAAACTGGGGAAAGTTTAGAGCTTTTTCCTGTTGGCGTTTTGGTATTCTGACGGAATACCTGAGTCTCTTGACAGACCTCACGAGCTCCTTTTATATTTCCAAAGGAGAGGAGAGTTGATGTGACTGAGGGCTTCGGTGGTTTTTTAAACATCGAAACCCCTGAGCTGGAGAAATTCGAGACTTCTAGAAGCCTATCTTGCATCCTTGATGTCCCAGGAACCGAGTCATCTCTTTAAATGCACATTGGCCGGACAGTTTGGGTGCTGCCCACTCCAGCCTCTTGATCAGGTATATCAATACCTGAACTATTTCTAGGCTTGAACTTGACGTGACTAAGTTCGTCAATCCTTTGAAGATACTTAGGACTGTGAGTCCGACACGTATCTTTCCTAGGATGAATGTTACTCTCTGTAATATGAATTCTAGATAGGAGGAAGGGGGGTGTTTGACTGGAAGGTTCCGAAGGACACCATTCAGGTCTGACAAGACTACGAACACCCCTAATTAGAACAAGGTCCATATGTTCAGAAGGATTAACATTCAGAACGTGCTGTTTTTTTATGAACTTGTTGAGTGGTGACAAGTTCAGAATGACTCATTGACATCTTGAGTCTTTCTCGTGAACACAAAACAGCCTTCCCTGGAACTCGATGAGCTATAGTTTTCTTACCACCTGTATGCTCTATAGCTCTCAGGTATACTTCTCCAGGAGGGTTTTGAACTGTAGGAGAAGGTAAGGAAATGATGGTAGGGATATTTCTGCTTCCCATCAATGGCTCATCTTGAATAGGCTTTGGACCGAAGGATCGAAGGTCCTGTGATCCTGAGGGAAAATTCCTCCTTGCCGAAGCGTCTTTATGCTTCGAGTAGTCAGTAGGCTTAGACTTTTGACCATCTGCCTGTAGCACCGTGGTCACTGGAATAGTGGGATGTTGTTGAGCAGCCTGGATATTTCCAGCATTTTCGATCTTCTTTTTAGGTTGGGGACCCACAACCACAGAAGATTTTCTCTTTGAAAGAATGCCCCATTTTTGGAGAAGACTTATGTTCTCCATGGTGGCATTCTTAATTACTTCCTTAATGACCTCGTGTGGGAAGAGGTCTTTACCCCAGATGTTGGAAGATATTAGCTTCCTTGTTTCGTGTTTCACTGTTGCTCTCCTTGCCTTCATAAAGGCATAAAGGTCCTTCACCAAGATAGCCATATGCATTTTGGTTATGACCATGAGCATGTCTTCGGTACTCTTGTAGGTTGAACACAACTCTATGCAGTTTTGTAGAGAGAGGGATGTCGCAAGTCTCTCATGTTCATTACACAAGAGCAGCTCAGACAATTTAGGGAGACATACCTTGAATTGTCGACTTGCGATGTCCTTGTCTAATTTTCCTACTGAAAAGGTCAAATGGACTTCCTTCCAATCCTTATCCTGTCCGGGAAAAGCTGGTGACAAAGACTTGCACTCATCGAGTGTGGGACATAACTTACTCGCCTCTACCGCTTTGGCAAATGAAGTAAATGCCTTCCCCATGAAGGGGAATGAGAGTGAAGTAGGAGCAAGAAAGGAAGGGTGTCTGTTATTCAGTGAGAATACCTTCGACTTTGAAAAACCCACCTTTCTCAGATTACCTGAAAGGATAGTCTGTGCCTTATCATGGTTGAGAATCAAAACCTTCTTTGGTTCAGTTCCTTTTCTTTACTTTGGTTCGTACTTCAGTCAAACCCAACAATTAGGGAACAGCATCTATTTTCTCTGAGATGTAGAGATTGCCATTTGAAATTGGCATCTGCTCCGCAAACCTCCAGGGATTTGTTATGGAGCATGTTGGTAGGTCTTGATTCTAGGGTCCTTTGACTGACCCCTGGGAAGCGACAAGAGAAGCTTTACGAGGCTCTATCTTGCATTTTACTTCCTGCTTTTCGTTTTGTCCACGAAAGCTCTCTATTTGATTCTTCAGCTGGATACATAATTGTACCACATTATCCAATAGATGGGTAGAAGACGAAGATGTCAACATAGATGGCTCTATAGCCGGCATAGGCGGAGGAAATCCCGACACAACATTTTCCTCTTCTACCCTGGGGCACTTCTTGCCCTTAATCCCAAAGGTTTTATGGCTGTCAGGGGATGTAGTTGGCTCCTGAGGCACTACTGTTTCCTCACCTGCTTCCGGAAATAGTAGCTTACGCATCCTATCATTAGGTAGGAAAGGTCCCGGAGAGATCTTTTGAAAGCCTCTCACCCAGTTGCATAATTTATATTGAGCTGTATCCCTAATCTCCGTAGACTTGGGATTTTCAAAACCTTTGGACATTAATGTCCGACATATATTGCAAACCTGTGGGTTCCAATAATGTAGGGATCCGGAAATAATATTGCAGGGGGCATGAAACCTGCAAGTATTATGACCGTAAAAATACTGACTGTTAGCCTTGCAGAGGACTGCAGCACAAGGTATCTGGTGTTCCTCCTGTAAAAAAAGGAAAACCAAATGAGTATACAATGGATTATCTCCTTGACAATCAACATGCAAATGTCCTTTACAATAGAGTAGCTTAGGATAGTAAGCTATAAAGGGATAGTAGGAGATACATACTT
>NC_090740.1:106417766-106424425 GCF_036898095.1 Palaemon carinicauda | reverse complement strand
ATGAGGCTCATTCAGCACCTCCGCGTTAGAGTTCGATGAAGAATGTGCGTTAAAGGATTTGACGCAAAAAGTTATTTTCCTATTTGCACTCGCGTCCGGGGCCAAGGTTAGTGAGATCGTAGCCCTCTCGAGAGAGGCAGGTCGTGTTCAGTTCCTGGATGGGGGGGATCTGAACCTGTTTCCGGATCCTACGTTTCTCGCCAAGAATGAGTTACCCACCAACAGGTGGGGTCCCTGGAGAATCTGCCCTCTGAAAGAAGATGCATCTCTATGTCCAGTAGAATGCCTAAAGGTCTATATTCGTAGAACTTCAGACTTCAAGGGTGGTCAACTATTCAGGGGAGAAACATCAGGCTCAAATTTATCTCTGAATCAACTCAGAGCGAAAATCACATATTTTATTCGCAGAGCGGATCCTGACAGTACACCCGCAGGTCACGATCCGAGGAAAGTTGCCTCATCCCTAAATTTCTTTAATTGTATGGATTTTGAACATCTCCGTTCATACACGGGCTGGAAGTCTTCCAGGGTGTTCTTTCGCCACTATGCGAAGCAAGTAGAGGAACTTAAGAGATCTGTGGTAGCAGTGGGTCGTGTAGTTAACCCTACTGTTTAACTCTGCGAGGAACAGTGGTCTTAATTGGGACGATTAAGTCCAGGGTGAGTGTGTAGGTACATACTGTACTACAAACTAAATGAGGGCACCAAGTGCCCATATAGACTGTTCCTTCTTTCAAAGGTGAACCTAGCATAAGTTCAGACATGTGTGCCGAGCGTTTCTAACGCTAATGTGATTGATTTGTAATACAGACTTTTATGACTTGATACCTCGGTATCTTATTAAAGTGGTGTTTAATGGTTTTTCTTTCAGATAAACAAGTTCTGTTTACTATCATACTTATGCTTAAAGTTTTGGGTTATCCTCTTTTATATATATATATATATTTGTTGTTAACCTGTCTGTTTATTAATCTGTCAATAAACTTGTTCTTGAGAACCTTGCGTCTCTTTCACCTGTGTCAATTTATTGGTATAATTGAGCATTTTAATTCTATGTATCTTATCTGGGATAATTCTGATAGAATTGTTCTGTTATGCAAGCTATGTTGCATTGGTTTATGTAGTCCCCTAATGGGAGGACTCTGTCCCATAAAGGGACGAGGGCGGTTTTATTAGTTTCTTCCTATGCGGATATAAACCTTTGTCCAATACAAGTATTGTGCGGATTACTGGTCAATATATATGGACGCAGTGGTTCTATACAAACTATGCTTTACTTAATATAGGGCGAGACCACTATATTAGCTTGCCTGGTATTCATACATAGATATATGTACTCTTCGAGACTTTCCAGAGTCTAGTAGGACTCTTCCCTGTAGGGGGCAGGAAGCTCTAACATAGTTTATAGTTAGTTGAAAAGATGTATAATGGTAACATCTTAGGTCTCTAGGTCTAGTCGACCGGGAAAAAATTACCTCCGGGGAGTACGGCACGTTCTGAGAATCCACAGATACAGTAATGCTCTGGTACACTTCCATCAGGATGACATGGCTTGAGCCCAAAAAACGGATTTTGAGCGAAGCGAAAAATCTATTTTTGGGTGAGATGGCCATGTCGTGCTGATGGACCCGCCCTTGCCTTTATAAGAAAGGGCTGTAGGACCCCTCCCTACATACAGTATCTGTAGCACCTCGTGTACGCTACAAGGAATACAGATGGCGCCAGGATTGGCGCCAGGCACGCATACGAATCGGGGGATAGGGAAGCCTTGGGAGCGGCTCCCCCTTTTTCTTTCCCGAATTCGTATCTCGTCAATCACCTCCTACGAGACGAAATCTCTGTCCAGGATGTAGATTGCCATGTGACGTGTCTAGAATACGTCCTCTGATATGTCGCGATATCCCTTTCACGAGGGATACTCGCTCCAGGAGTTAGAATTCTGGTACCTTAAGGTAAATTCTCTGGGAATATCGCCGTAGTTGTAATATACCCTAGGAAGCTACCCTATAGGAACTTCCATCAGGACGACATGGCCATCTCACCCAAAAATAGATTTTTCGCTTCGCTCAAAATCCGTTATATATATAAATATGTATACATATATATACATAAAAATATATATATATTCCTACATTTATATACCATATATATATATATATATATATACACACACACACACATATATATATATATATATATATACATATATAAATGAATAATTCCAAAATCTTACGTAGAAGTTTTACGAGGCTGGAAAAGTATAGTAGCATACGGGAAAGAGAAGTTTCCTTTAAGATGAACATATCTCAGAAAAGATCACGAACAGGGAAAAAGAAAATGAGAGGCTGTTTTAGGAAATTATACTTCCCCAGAAGGAGACCATTTTCGATAAAGGTTAATGAGTAACAGGACCTCAAAACAAAATATGCAAGTAGGAAACTCTAAGTTGACAGAGGGACTTTAAAATTGCACCCAAGATGGATCTGTTCATCATAGTCCTCCCCTTGGCCATAGTTTACCTTACAGTTACCTTACAGAAGTTTAAAATTGTATTAAGTAACTGGCAAACTTAATGATTTTATTTTTAGGTTAATGAGTAATAGGACCTCAAAACAAAATATGCAAGTAGGAAACTCTAAGTTGACAGAGGGACTTTAAAATTGCACCCAAGATGGATCTGTTCATCATAGTCCTCCCCTTGGCCATAGTTTACCTTACAGGAGTTTAAAATTGTATTAAGTAACTGGCAAACTTAATGATTTTATTTTTAGTATTACTTGCTAAGCTACAACCCTAGTTGGCAAAGTAGGATGCTATAACCCCAGGGGCTCCAACAAGGAAAATAATCAAGTTAATTAAGGAAACAGTGAACAATAAAACAATTTAAGAAGAGTAACAACATCAAAATAAATATCTCCTGTAAATTTTATGAAACTTTAACAAAACAAGAGGAATAGAAATAAGGTAGAATAGTGCGCCCGAGTGTACCCTCAAGCTAGAGAACTCTGACCCAAGACAGTGGAAGACCATGGTACAGAGGTTTTGACGCAACCCAAGAATATTGTATATGAATAATAAACAACCCAAATTACCTGCAATGAAGTGAATACAAAAGGAAAAACTATTATTCATATAAACACAGTTCAAATATACTACATAAAATGATCCACTTCATAACTTCATATATTTTTCAAGTTTCTTCTCCCGAGCATCATTACAAATTACACCGTAACGATATATTTTTTCCCTTTTTTATATTATCGTTTTCGATCGCCCGTCGTCCCTTTTAACCTATATATTCTCTGATAATTTTGTTTGAATTTTGGTGCCGTTCTTCCTTGAAATTGACTGTATATAAACTCATGCTCTGTCGAGATGAAGTTGGTTACATTCGTCTCATCTTTCAGTTATCACCTAACAGGCGATACGCACAGAGTATTATATCTTATTATTTTACTTTTTTATATCAGGAAGTATCGTATCTAAGGGGATATTACTTATTAAATCCGGGATGGGGAAAAAGATTTTTCTACTTTGATTAAATTGTGGAGGATTTATTTTTGTTTTACTTTATTTTTGTTTTTTGCCAAATCCTGAGAGAGAGAGAGAGAGAGAGAGAGAGAGAGAGAGAGAGAGAGAGAGAGAGAGAGAGAGAGAGAGGGGTAGTTAGTGTATTGATTGTTTGTTGTGAGAAAGACTGTTGGTTTAAATGATATTGTTTATGTTTTTAGTTAGGTTACGATAGTGGTGAATGTCTTGGGTGAATGCTTATTTTGATTTTGACTGCAGCTAGAGGCTGTTGTGAATGCTTGATTATATTATATATAATTTTTTCGACCAGCATGAAAGTGTTTATTTATTTAAAAAGTTGTGATTCCTCCTTAGAGTACATATTCCTTTGGAGAGCTTATATTTTGAATATTGATTGGCGACCTGGCTTATAATAAGGAACTGGATACGACTGTTCAGATTTAGTTATATGTTGATGACCCGGACCGAATGAATTTTGATTGCTGTTATTTATGATGATGATGAAGATGACGATGATGATTACGACCCCAATTAGGGAGGCAGCTATGGCACGTTGGCCCTTGCTGTAGTGTTACCCACAGAGCTGTGGTAGTTTGCCATTAAAGACAGTTGGCAGTGTGTGGATGATTGTATTGGAGTCCCTAATATATATATATATATATATATACACATATATATATATATATATATATATATATATATATATATATATATATATATATATATATTTATATATATATTCAAATAAGCTATATATATTTTTGATACATTAATGTCTGGATTCTCTTAACGACCTCGGGATCAGAGCCCCAGGCGAAATCACACAAAGACAAGAGCTTGGCTCCGGCCGGGAATCGAACCCTGGTCGGCAAGCTTGTACAGACAGTGACTAACCCACTTGGATTCCCGGCCAGAGCCAAGCTCTTGTCTTTGTGTGATTTCGCCTGGGGCTCTGATCCCGAGGTCGTTATGAGAATCCAGACATTAATGTATCAAAAATATATATGGCTTATTTGAATATGAAAAACACGTAAAAATGTGCAAAATTTATCATATATATTTATATTATATATATATATATATATATATATATATATATATATATATATATATATATATATATATATATATATATATATATATATATACATAAACATATTTGGTTTTGGTGCATCTTAGTTTTAAGTTTTGATATTTTTTCTCCGGGTTTGTGTGAATGCGGTATTTTTATTTATTTTGTAGGTTAAGCTTTTTTGTGTTGTCTGTATGATATCTTTAGTTTCAAGTAGAGTAATAATTTTGATTGCGTTTACTTTTAAGAATATAGTGTTAAGGTTATGTTTTGTTTTCATTTCCCTTCTGTCCAAGAGTCCAGTTGATAACGTAAGGGGAAAGTTTGTGCAGAGGAGACATTTGTCAGTTAGTGTGATCAAGGGTGTGGGGGTTGTTTTGCAACATCCCGCCACAAAATCAATAGATTATTTTGTTATTACTACTCTTAAAAGCCCTTCCATATTAATAATGATAATGAGTTTCTTTACATCCTATGCCACAACCAAATTATACATGATCCTAATTTCATCTCAGGGGTTCTTTGACACTGTATTTGATGAAGTCTGCATTCTGATTGAAATATATATATATATATATATATATATATATATAATATATATACATATATATACATACATATATATATATGTATATATACATATATATATATATATATATATATAGAGAGAGAGAGAGAGAGAGAGAGAGAGAGAGAGAGAGAGAGAGAGAGAGAGAGAGACGGAGTGGGGTGGGTGGGGAGAGAGAGAGAGAGAGAAGAGTCTGTCTTCTTAATTTCCATCTGGAGACCTTTCTATCTGGTCCAGAGAGAGAGAGAGAGAGAGAGAGAGAGAGAGAGAGAGAGAGAGTGGGGGGGAGAGAGAGAGGGTCTGTTCTATTAATTTCCATCTGCAGACCTTTCGAATCTGGTCTATAAAGAGAGAGAGAGCCTTACCTTATTGCCTTATTTTTTGTTTGGGTTCCCCCAGGTCCCTCAGTGTGAGGCACCTCGTATACCAACCAGAGAGTTGCTAATGCATCTTCCGGTGTATTTTGCATCTTCCAGTCTTGGATGGTCTGGGATGTATCTTAGGTATTTATCGAGCTTATTCTTAAACACATCTACGCTCACTCCTGATATGTTTCTTAGATGAGCTGGCAGCACTTTAAATAGTCGCTGCATTATCGATGCTGGTGCGTAGTGGATTAATGTCCTGTGCGCCTTTCTCAGTTTACCTGGAATGCTTTTTGGCACTATTAATCTACCTCGGCTTGCTCTTTCTGATATTTTAAGCTCCATGATGTTTTCAGCAATTCCTTCTATTTGCTTCCATGCTTGTATTATCATGTAGCGTTCTCTTCTCCTTTCTAGACTGTATAGTTTTAAATATTGCAGTCTTTCCCAGTAGTCAAGGTCCTTAACTTCTTCTATTCTAGCAGTATAGGACCTTTGTACACTCTCTATTTGCGCAATATCCTTTTGGTAGTGTGGGTACCATATCACATTGCAGTACTCGAGTGTACTACGCACATAAGTTTTGTAAAGCATAATCATGTGTTCAGCTTTTCTTGTTTTAAAGTGTCTGAATAACATTCCCATTTTTGCTTTACATTTAGCCAACAGTGTTGCTATTTGGTCGTTGCATAACATATTCCTATTTAAAATTACACCAAGGTCTTTAATTGCTTCCTTGTTTGTGATTGTCTCATTATTAGGTCCCTTGTATGCATACACCATTCCTTCTCTGTTTCCATAATTTATTGATTCGAATTTATCGGAGTTAAATACCATCCTATTTATCTCCGCCCATTCATATGATTTGTTTAGATCTCTTTGTAGTGAGTTCCTATCTTCATCACAAGTAATTTCTCTACTTATTCTTGTGTCATCGGCGAAACTTCTCACTACGGAGTTTTCAACATCACAGTCTATGTCTGAGATCATAATAACAAATAGCAGTGCAGCTAATACCGTACCTTGGGGCACACCAGATATTACCAGGGCTTCATCTGATTTCTCGTCATTTGCAACCACTATCTGTTTTCTGTTTTGCAGGAATTCTTTTACCCATTTTCCT
>NC_090740.1:106405266-106410266 GCF_036898095.1 Palaemon carinicauda | reverse complement strand
TTATGAAGACAATAATTTCTTTCAATAGCCCAGAATAGGCCGGTATGTGCCGGCTTGCCCGGCAGACGCCGGCAGGCCTAGCAGATACCGACAGGCCTGACAGGACTGGCAACTTGTTACCAAACAGTCAGTGCTGTAGCCCAAACTTTTTCCAACCTACAAGGTGCTTCTTGGGCAGCCTATTGTGAGACCATCACATTCAAGAGAGTGATTCTCTCTTCCTTTAATGGTTATGATCCATTATTATCCTTAATCCCCAATATTGAAACTGGAAGATTGTGTTAAGATACACTTTATATCAAAGGATATCATCTTCCTCTTAAAATTCTTAAGAATTCTTCTTTCAATATTGGAGGAGGTCATAACAATTGGCTGGACGGGAGACACATGTAGGTGTCTTTCCTATTTATAGCTTACCCTATCCAAGCTAATAAAACATATAATATGTATGCTGAAATTTGAGAATTTCACCGAATACTTATAGACTTTTCCTTTCTTTACAGAAAGAGCATCCCAAGTGTAGGAATAGTTTTTGCAGGGTCCGCAGTAGGAACTTCTGTGGCCACGACATGTGCAGGGCCCATGCTCGCTGCACACAGTCACCAAGGGGGCTCTCAAGTACTGGGACCCACAGGTATGTACCGTTTGTGAAAAACTGGTAAAAGAGGCTTTTAATGATCAAAAGTCCACTGAGTCAAGGGACGCAATAAGGGAAATGCTGCGTAAATGGGTTACAGGTTTTCAGAAGAACACTTCTGGCCCATACCTTCATAACGAAAGGATGAGGGCTTGTCTTTTCCCTGGGGCATCTTCGGATGCAGTTATTCCCCAGGCTCAACCTGAGATTCCCCTGGTTCAGATTCTGGTAGAATCTGAAGTCTCGGATGCCTTAGAGAGCATCCAGCTAGAAGACAAAATGTCAGTTGTCTCAGAGGAGACCGAGAACAATCTCCTAGTGGAGGAATTGGATCAGGCGGATGACGTTCCACCTGAGACAGAAACTGAGAAAGCCGAAATGATTTCGGTGTCATCGGCCACAGTGAATGAGCCGGTGCCTTCGACCTCCTCCATTGCACCCAAACTAGATTCGATCACGAGTACGTTGCACAGTTGCTGTCCATGGTGCAGGACATCCAAAAGAAATCGTCCAAGAAGGAGGCCTCTCTTTGGACTGAGATGCCTCAACTAGTTGCGACACGATTGGCCCCGAAGAAGCTAAATGTTAAAGATCTCCCCGCCTTCTCTGACGTTAACCCCTGGAGGTACGCAGAGCACATGCCCGTGTCGGGGGGGGGGGGGGGGAGGGGAAATCTTCCTCTCAGAAAAACTGGGCACCGTTCCAGTGGAGGAAATTGAGTTCTGGCCCAGTAAAGGGGCCTACCCGGATTTCTATGTTCTTCTCAGGACGGAACCTGCATCCAAAGAGGAAACAGAGCCGAAGGAAACCATTGTCCTTGAACTCTCTAAGGCTCAGGCCTTATGCACCACCACCTTAAAAGAGAGGGCCTTTACTAGCTCTAAGGTGCCGGCTCGCAGCAAGAAGCACCCGTCCTTCATTGCTGATCCTAAACGTGCCTTTCCCTTTATGGACAAAGGGCTTAAGGCAGCCTTAAAGGCAGTTGAGGCAGGGAAACCATGTCCTACACTGGAAGAGTGTAGACCCTTCTCCCTTGCCTTCCCATCAGACGATACGGACTGGAAGGATGTGCACAACACCTTCACAGTTGGGAAGCTAGAGGCAGATATTGCCGGACGACAGTTCGGCAAAAACCTCCCCAAGCTGTCGGACTTTCTACTGCGTAGGGAACAGGAGACGAAAGAACGTCTTGCCGCTTCCTTGTCTCTGCAGACTGGTCTGGAGACAATGGCAAGGATTCCAGATACCCCAGACATGTATATGGTCTTCGCCAAAGCCCATCTGGCGACTGTGACGAAAGACCTGTACAACTTTATTAAAGCCCAAAGGGCTTGCAGAGAGTTCGTGTTCGCCTCGGCTGTGGTGAGACACAAACCAAGGAAGCTGATAGCTTCTAACATCTGGGGAAAAAACCTCTTCCCAAGCGAAGTGGTCAAAGAGGTCGTGGACAAAGCCGCTACTGAAAATAGAAATCTTCTTTCTAAATGGGGCTTGTCCTCTAAAAGAAAATCTTCAGCTGACGAGGGTCCCCAGCCGAAGAATAGACCAAAACGACCTAAAGTGCCCTCTCGGCCTAAGCAACAGCAACAGCTTTCCATGACCACGGTGTCCGAGACGATGGCACAATCACCCACCACTTTCCAACTGGTGCCCCAAACACTGGCGACTCAGTCACTAGTGTTCACCCCAGTGTTTGAAAGGCAGTCTACGACCTTTTGGCCGAAGTTTCGAGGTTCCTTTCGAGGGTCCTCCAGACGCCCCTCCAGAGGTAGGGGCAACAAGGGTGGACGTGGCCAAAGAGGTAAATCCTCCACCCAGAACTCAAAGTGAGATGCTACCGATAGGAGGGAGACTCTTCTTCTTCGGGTATCGTTGGACCTTCGATCCCTGGGCCCACAGCCTAATCAAGAACGGACTAGGGTGGAGTTGGAGCTCAATTCTACCAACCTTCCCTCAATCTTTCCAACACTCAACCCTCATATTGGAAGAATATGTTCAGGAACTCTTGAACAAAAGAGTTATAAGGAAGGCGAAGTCTGTCAGATTCCAAGGAAGGCTATTTTGTGTTCCGAAGAAGGACTCGGAAAAGCTCAGAGTAATTCTGGACTTGTCACCACTCAACAAGTTCATAGTGAACTATAAGTTCAAGATGCTGACGCTTCAACACATCAGGACCCTGTTGCCCAAACGGCCATACACAGTCTCCATAGACATGACGGATGCGTACTGGCATGTTCCGATCAGCCGTCAAGTTTCCCCCTACCTGGGATTCAAACTACAAAGAAGACAGTATGCCTTCAGAGCCATACCCTTCGGACTGAACATAGCTCCAAGGGTATTCACCAAGCTTGCGAATGCAGTCATTCATCAGCTACGCCTAAAGAGAATCCAGGTGGTAGCCTACCTGGACGACTGGCTGGTGTGGGCAGCATCCGAAGAAGAGTGCAGGCAAGCCTCCAAGCAAGTGATCCAGTTCCTGAAACACTTGGGAGTCAAGATCAACTTGGAAAAATCTCGACTGTCTCCAGCTCAAAACTTTCAGTGGCTAGGCGTCCACTGGAACTTGCAGTCGCACTGCCTTCCCATTCCATCAAAAAAAAAGGAAAGAGATAGCAGAATCTGTCAGAAGCCTTCTTCGGTCCGCAAGGATATCAAGAAGGCAACAGGAGAGAGTGTTGGGGTCTCTTCAGTTCGCCTCAGTGACAGATCCAGTATTGAGAGCACAATTAAGAGATGCATCAGGAGTCTGGAGAAAATACGCATAAAACGCTCGAAGAGATCTACAAAGACTGATACCAAATCGTCTGCGATTCCTACTCAAGCCATGGTCGGAGGCCAAAAACCTAAAGAACAAGGTTCCTTTACAACCACCCCCACCGTCAGTCACCGTTCTCACGGATGCCTCGAAAGAGGGGTGGGGAGATCACTCTCATTATCGGAAAGTCCAAGGAACCTGGTCTCCCCTCTTCAAAACCTTCCACATCAATTTTCTGGAAGCCATGGCAGTTTTTCTTTCCCTAAAGAAACTGAAACTCCGCTGCTCAATCCACATCCGTCTGGTTCTAGACAGCGAAGCCATAATGAGATGCCTAAACCGACAGGGCTCGAGATCACCTCACATAAATCAAGTGATACTAGCCATCCTCCACCTAGCGGAGAAGAAGAGATGACACTTGTCAGCAGTCCACCTTGAAGGGTTCCACAATGTGACAGCAGACGCTCTATCCAGGTCCAAACCGATAGTCAGAATGGTCCCTAGACGCAAGATCGGTCTCCTTCATCTTACGCAAAGTCCCTGGACTGCAGATAGACCTCTTCGCAACGAGCAACAAGAATAAGCTACCCCGGTACGTAGCCCCATACGAGGATCCTCTAGCGGAAGCAATGGATGCAATGTCCATAGATTGGAACAGATGGTCCAAGATCTACCTATTCCTCCAACCAACCTTCTGCTGAAAGTCCTTGGTTCCCCCTGGTAACGGAACTGCGCCTGAAACTGATCCCATTGCCGGACCCAGTTCTGACTCAGCAAGTGCAGAAATTCACTGTCTCAGCTTCATCAGCGAAAACCCAGAACCTTCATCTCATGATTTTCTCACCTTAGCGGTCAAGAAACGGTTTGGGATTTCTAGGGACAGTATTAACTTCCTAGAAGAATACAAGTCAAAGTCAACAAGAAGACAATATGAGTCTTCCTGGAAGAAATGGGTGGCCTTTGTCAAGGCGAAGAAACCTAAGGAGATTTCTACGGACTCCATGAACAAAGTTTAGCAGCCAACATGATTACTACATGTAAATCCGCCCTGACCCGACCCATACTTTATGCCTTCCAGGTAGACTTTTCCAACGAAATCTTTAACAAGACCCCTAAAGCCTGCGCGAAACTTCGGCCCGCAGCTCCTCCTAAGCCCATTTCATGGTCTTTGGACAAAGTTCTTCATTTAGCATCAACCCTGAACAATGAGGATTGTTTGCTGAAAGACTTGACTTAGAAGGTGATATTCTTATTTGCACTAGCCTCGGGAGCCAGAGTTAGCGAAATAGTGGCCCTCTCGAGGGATGATGGCCACATTCAGTTCACAGACAATGGAGAACTGAACCTCTTTCCGGACCCAACGTTTCTCGCCAAGAATGAGCTGCCCACTAAGAGATGGAGTCCCTGGAGAATCTGCCCTCTGAAGGAAGAAGCATCCCTCTGCCCAGTGGAATGCCTAAAGGTCTATCTTCGTAGAACTTCGGACTTTAAGGGAGGTCAGCTTTTCAGGGGAGAGACTTCCGGTTCAATGTTATCCTTGAAACAGATAAGGGCGAAAATCACCTACTTTATTCGCAGAGCGGATCCAGACAGTACACCCGCAGGTCA